>NC_142008.1:85281991-85491991 GCF_049901715.1 Pseudonaja textilis | reverse complement strand
ATAGACACAGAACTCTTCTTCTTCCATCAAATCTCTTGAAAGTGAAGTAAGGCAAAGTCAACAGATGCTTAGTAAAAGGGAAGAAAACAAATGGTTCGAGATACTTACCATTTTGCAGAGCTTGGGGAAATGAGAAGAGGATGGAAAAGGGAAGCTGCCAACCAAGTTCCAGAATAGGCCTTACACTTTAAAAGATCCTTTGTAACCAATACTGATAAAGAATTCACAGCCCTCTTTACCAAACCAGGTTATTTTGGGATTACATCTGACACTACAAATACCGCCCTCCGTAATTAGTGCAGGTGATGGAAATTATAGCCCCAGGCACTTGACAGTCATCACTTGCAGCAAAAGGCATGGAGTTGATGTAAAAGAGAAGGAAAAGTGATGGTAAACCAATATGAACCCTGGTCTCCTGCAATATCCCTGGAAGGTTGGGGCACACCTTTTATCGGTGTCTGTTGGCACAGGAGAGGCCAAGGTTAGGAGGCAGCATTACTAGAAAAGCCTCCAGGCCTTTTCTAATGCTTGACTAGAATGTATCAACTCAGCCCTGAGTCTCACTCTGCTCCCCACATTCCCCCTCACCCCCAAAATCAGGCTCCTTGCTAACTCTTTGGCAGAAGAGAGAGGAAGCCAGAGGAGCTTCAACCGTATTTCGGGTCCCTTCAGCAACCTTGCAGAGCAAGGTCTCCGAGGAGTATTCCCCCCAGCTAGCGCAAAGGCAGCATCCCCACCTACTTCAAATGCGACGCAGTCACCCCTGCGCTGGGGTGAGATGCCCGAGGCTCATACCCTTCCCCATCTTAACATTTCTTCCTTCCCACCCGGCCCGATCCTTGCCGCCGCCGCAATGCAGCTAAAAGCAGATGCGCCCAGTCCCGGGACACTCACGCTTGAACCAGCTGCAGTTGTAGAGATGCAGGGAAGCCGCGAAGAGCAGCACTAAAAACTGCCGGCTGCCATCCATGGTGAAGCTGCAACGCCGCACTACTTGCTGCGCTCTCAGACACCCGGCCACTTGGCCGCCGGCCCACGTGTGATCCGCCAGCCGCCGCCTGCTGCCTGGAGCAGCCAGACGCGCGCTCCACTGCGGTAGTGCGCCTGCGTATACCTACCAAGTGGTACCTGGGGAAATAGCTGGTGTTAGCTAGATGACGACCGAAGAGCACTCTGCGGTGGCTCAGAGGCGCTCTTCGTGAGCATTATCTTCCAACCCGTTGTAACGGCTTATTCATAATATTTATTTCATGCACCATTTTTCTCTACAAAATTAGTCCAGTGGTTAAGGCACCAGGCTAGAAAGCAGTAGTCTTACAAGTTCAAATCCCAATTAGACGTCAAAGTCAGCTGGGTGATTCTGGACCAATCACTTTCTTTGCCCAACCTGACAGGGTCGTTGTGGGAACAATATGAGGAGGCAGGTATGTTGCGAATGCCCCCCCCTTGAGTTTGTTTATAAAAAATAATAAAGATGGGGTACTAATAAAATAAGTTGTGCTTCTACCTCCCATTTGTCCCACAACTCCTGTGAGAGAGAATTGAGAGCAATCCAAAATCACTTGGTGAACCTCTATGGATGCATCAGGACTTGATGCCTGTCCAAATTCTGAACTATGCTGGCTGGAGAATTCTGGGACTTGAAGTCCACAAGCCTTAAAGTTGCCAAGTTTGGAGACCTCTGGTTTAGCTCATTATTAATTCATTAAAAATGATAAGCTAAACATGAAACATCCCTCCTGACATGAATAGTTTAAGCCAAATAAAGGTTCCAATCATATCCTAGCTTCATCAGCTATATTTCTGGTGAGATGTCCTCCAACTATCCAAAGTCAGTGCTAGCAGTTCTCAAGGGCATCCAGCAAAAAAAAAAAAAATTACCTATCTGGCCTCCATTTTGCTGACATGTTTTTTAAAAAAAAACTTTTCTCTCTGGAAAGAGAACATATCTTGGGAGGGTATTTCAAAGACTAACCAAGCCTGGACATTTTGAAACATTGATATCTCTTCATTATTTCACATGTAATTATTCATATTAAAAGATTGAGTCGATCATCTGCACCTCTATAACTGTCTGGTTTGGTTCTGCAACCCAACAGGAGAGACACAGACTTCAGAGGATACTTAGAAAAAACAATTACTACCAACCTACCTTCAATTGAGGACCTGTATACTGCACAAGTCAAAAAGAGGGCTATGAAAATATTTACAGACCCCTCACATCCCGGACATAAACCGTTTCAACTCCTTCCCTCAAAACGATGCCATAGAGAAGTGGCCCCCAACCTTTTTTGTGCCACGGCCTGGTACCGGCATCACAAAATGATCCGCGGCCCAGTACCGGCATCAGCACACATGGCAAGGCGTGCCGAGAGACCGGCCAGCCAGCCATCCCCCGCTTCTCCCCGCCACCTTCAACTCCTCCTTTGTACCTTTGTTGATGGGCTTCGGGACAGCTTCGGGACGGTCGCTCGGCTCGCCTTGCCTTGGGTGCTGAAAGAATCCTCGTGCCTTAGTTTTGTTGGAAGCCACCCCCGCTTCGATGAAACTAAGGCGCAAGGATTCCTTCAGGACCCAAACGCCGCTTTCCAACCAGAAAAGCTCACCAGAAGCACTTTCTCATCAAAACAAGATGGCGGCACCCAGCAAACTGGCAGCCTGGTAGAAAATGTTCCACGGACCGGTACCGGTCCACGGCCCGGTGGTTGGGGACCCCTGCTATAGAGCACTGCACACCAGAATAACTAGACACAAGAACAGTTTTTTCCCGAACACCATCACTCTGCTAAACAAATACTTCCTTCAACGCTGTCCAACTATTTACGAAGTCTGCACTACTATTATTGTTAATCTTCTCATCACTCCTTATCACCCATCCCCTCCCACTTGTGACTGTATGACTGTAACTTTGTAGCTTGTATCCTTACGATTTATACTGACTGTTTCCTAGTATGATTTGATTGCTTGTTGTACCCTATGGCTACCATTAAGTGTTGTACCTATGGTTCTTGACACTTGACGAATGTATCTTTTCTTTTATGTATACTGAGAGCATTTGCACCAAAACAAATTCTTTGTGTCCAATCACACTTGACCAATAAAGAATTCTATTCTATTCTATTCTATTCAGGAAACTACTTGAAAAGAAAGGTGAAGAAAATCATATGTAAATAAAACCTTTAGGTATTCAATTAACTGATTACTCTATTCCAGGTGTGTCAAACTCAAGGTTTGTGGGCTGAATTCAGCCCACGGGGTGCTTAGTTCTGGCCCATGGGGCCACCCTGGAAATAGCGCAGACTGGCCAGTGGTGCCTCTGCTGGTGAAAATGGAGCTCAGGAGTACGGCCCTTCCAAGTTCTGTTTTCATTGGTAGAGCACTCGGGCCACCACAGGCATCCCCAACACAAATGACATCGAGCTGGCCATATCCACCCGGCTGCCCCGAGGTCAAACACAATCCTAATGCAGTCCTTAATTTAATCAAGTTTGATACCACTGATCTATTCTATTGCTGTTATTTTTTTCCATCATATTCCAGGTCTTCTCCTTTATAATGAAATAAGGTCCAAATTGTAATGCAAAGGTATCACATTAATACTTACTTTTAAGAGACCAACGTTAATGAGAAAACACATAAATCTTCATAAATCCAGAGATGCTCTCTCATAGATTTCCTACAATGATCAAACCTTCTAGCCCTGGCCAACTCATCTGAATTTTTAGCATCTTTAATTTCTCTTACTTACTTGTTCATTTATGACAAATACTTTTTCCATTTTACAGATAGAAAAAGCTATGTCCCAAAGGCACTTTTTCAAAAGGCAACTGGACTTTCTTTTTCTTTTTTTTCTTTGAAAACAGTTCACTTCGTATCCAAGCAGCTTCTTCATTTCAGTTCAGGAAGAAAAAAATTGCCTTTTTGAAAGCATCTTTGGGGAAACCATGACCTGGATGATTGAAAATCTCCACAGTCAAGCAGAGACTATAAAGATGTTCTATCTGGCTGTGTACACTTGAGTCATCATAGTTTGCTGAGTTAATCCAATTTTATAGGTTTATACAACGCAAAGGACCATTATCTAAATATTAAAGTTCATATATCAGGCTACTTTAAAATATGTTGGCTCTTGTTGAATATATCATGGAAGTCCAGTCATATTGATATACTAGTAATTTTCAAACCTGATCCAAAAATGTACTCAGAAATAAGTGCCACTGAAATGGATTGGATTTATGACAATGTGGGATTGCAGCCTCCAGTTGGTTTTACACACTGTTTTAAGCCATGTCTTGTTTATATATGTGATCCAAACTGAAGTTTATTCAATATAGGTAGTCCTCAACTTACAATTGAGCCCAAAATTTTTATTGTTAATCAAGGCAGTTGTTAAGTGAGTTTTGCTCATTTTACAATCTTTTTGGCATAGCTGTTAAGCAAATCACTGCCATTGTTAAGGGAATCATGTGGTCATTAAAAGAATCTGGTTTCCCCCATTGATTTTGCTTGTTGGAAGCCAGCTGGAAAGATTAAAATGATGATCACATGACTCCAGGACAGTACAACTGTCATAAATGCATGCCAGTTGCCAATCCTCAAGTTTTTGAACATGTGACTATGGGGATGCCATAATGGTTGTAAGTGTGAAAATCAGTCACCTTTTTCAGTGCCATTGTAACTTTGAACAGTCACTAAATGAATGGTTGTAAACTGAGAACTACCTGCAAATTACATTTAAGTGTCCAGTGGACCATTATATCATGATAAGCTAAAACTCAAAGTATTTATGTGCCACATATGAACCCAATATTCGACTCTGACATACCCACATTTTCCCTTCATCTTTTCACCAGTCTTTTCTGTCTGCAGATTGAAAAATTAGGGTTTAAACACATTGCAGATGGATTGGCTTTTTCTTCTTTTTGGCTGAGATGAAATTATACCAACTAGCTTGAGAAAAACTATTGGATACCTAGAGGAGAGTAGATAGATGATGCATAAGCGACTTAAGATTGGAGAGACAAGTGATTCTTGACACAAAGATAGTGAAGGGAAGGAAAAGATGTCCTGCAATTATAATTGGTGTTCGCAATCATCTGCCTTTGTGAATTAATTTTAAGCAGGGAATAGAGAATATCCTTGAGTTTCTATGCAATATTGTATCCTGCAACTATAGAGTTAGATCAAGGGCCCCCAAACTTGGCAACTTGTGGACAGAATTCTCCAGCCAGGAGCTGGAGAATTAGAATATCGACAGTATATTATTAAGAACTATATCTGAGTTGCTGACCCTATAGTTTACACTATTCCTCCTCCGACCTGCAGAAGAATATTGGTTCCCGAAGGCCTTATAGAAATTAAGTTGTAAGTAAGTAGGATGGCTAAAATCAAACCTGGACTTTATAATAAAGGAAGCATGTATTGTAGTAAATGTGGCAAAAACCTAGTTTAAAAGCTTTAGACACAGAACAGGTTAAAGAAAAGGGATGACATGTTAATCTAAGAAAAAGGGGGAATCAAATGCTAAGGGTCACGAGAGAAGAGTTTCCATCCAAGCGCAAGGGCCAAGCCCACTCCACCCCTTCATCTTTTGTTGGCTGGATGTTTAGCCAAGTCAGATCGAAGCACCAGCTGGAAGCATCAAGCCGGAACTCATTATTGCAGCAACACACTAGGGTCAGTGAAGCGAGTTGCAGTATAGATTATCTTAATTTGATGTATTATTGTTTTTTAATAGTTGTATTGTTCTATTATAATTGCTGTATAGATTATGCTTTATTTTTGTAGACTGAGTGCTCGGTAATGTAAGTTTATTCTGGGATGAGTGCTTCTTATATAAGATCCTGGGCTGGAGAGAACAGCTGATGGAGATCAACCCCTCCAGAAGCCCTTCTTCCTTTTTTTGCCTCTTCAACTTTCTTCTATGCTTTTGACTTTGCTACCTACAATAAAGGCCTAATGCTTTTCACAAAGCAGCACAAAAGCAAAATAGCCTTTCCTAAGGATCTAGTCCTTGGCATATGTCCTCCTGCCAGATTTGGCTACCCAGAAAAGCGGGGGTTCCTCCTTCCTCCTTCCTTTCCTAGTAAACCAGCTTCAGAGAGAGGTAGCTAGGTAGGGCTTAGACCTCATCTGCTTTTCCCAGGAGATGTGGACTGAATACAACAATGAAGCTAGTCATGGGGGAAAGCTTGGGTAGGGTTTCCTGCCTGAACTAGGGGTTGAATCTCTAACATCCCTTCCAACCATGTTATTCTGAATCATTGGCACCCAAGGCCCTAGATCATATGCAGACTTATATCATGCCTCATTGCATGGCAGCAGGGACAGAGTGGATTAAACTATTAAGGGGAAGAGCAGTTGGTATTAACTGAAGCTAACTGAACATTTTTTTAATCCGTTAATTTATTTGAATTTAGAAAGTTTGGCAGAGTGAGTCCCTCCTATTCTCAAACTTAAGTGAAAAAGAAAAACATAAAGGATCATAATCAAGTATATGGCTAGTTTTCATTTCATAAAATCTGATGAATGATGAATTTTTGTAACAGACGGGTGGGATTCTACCAGTTCACACCTATTTGCTAGAATTGGTTGTTAACATTCTAAGCAGTTCGAAGAACCGGTTGTTAGAAGAAATTACTGGCCTAATCCTGTAAGGAAGGCAGGAAGGAAACATTCTGGTGTTGCTTACAGAATCTGCCTCTCTGTTAACCCTCATTACATTCTTGGCAGGATTAGACTTCCTGTCTCAGGAACATCTCTGGATTTGTTTCCCCCTCCTTTGCTGGTACTTTGCTTGTGTGGAGTGACCATTTAAAGTTACAATGGCACTGAAAAAAGTGACTTATGACCATTTTTCACACTTATGACTGTTGCAGCACCCCCACAATCTTGAGAGGCCAGGCGAGGAGATGCGTGCCTTGATGCGAGTGATATTGAGTTGGCCACACCCAGCCAGTCACATGACCACCAAGCCATGCCCACCAACTAAGCCATGTCCAAGGAACCGGTTGTTAAAAAATTTGAATCCCACCCCTGATAACAGAGTTAGAAAAGTAATCATCTACATTCTATATTTTCAAGGAGAGATAAATGCCAGCCCTAAAAGTGTGAAGACATGAAGATCAGAATATTTGACCAAAGGGAAAAATTTCAGCAAAATCCAACTGCAATTGCCTGAGACTCAGAAACTGGAGAGTGACAGGTAATGGAGGGCAGAGAATGAGCTGCAGAAGCTTGAATTGAAAAAAAGCTTGACCAGCAGAGAGTAAACACATTGCTGCAAGGGAAGACTTTGCCATGGAGATTATGGAAGGAAAGATGTCCAAAGAAATGGAAATGATGTGGATAGAAAAAAGGTTGGCTCCATTTCAGTTGCTTCCTTTAATACAACACAAAGATAAAAAGGACTACATAGCCAACTCTGAATAAACATGACGGGGACATAACATTTCCCAGGAGCAAAATGCAAACTGCACCTGAAATTGGCATCGGCCATGGAAATTAAGGCCTTTAGACAGCACAAGATGACAATATCAACTGAGCCATAGAAAATAAGAACAAAAACTTTTAAAATGTCAGAATACTAGATAGTAAGGTTCAAAGAAGAAGCCATTTGAAACAAGAAATAAATACAAATAAGGGTGAGAGGAAACCTTAACTCTCTACCTATGTCTATGCTTCCTAGCTTTAAACCTGGCTTTTATTGCTTGTTCTATCGCCGGAACAAAGTAGACTCGAGACCGGAGTTGAGTTCAGCTCTTTATTTAACTGTTAGTAACTTCAACTAAAGTTGAGCCACAGCAGCCCCTTTTATAGAGGCTGCTCGCAGCTCGCAACCAATGACATTTATTTAAAACTCCCGCTGCTTAGGCAGCCAATCATAACTGTTACTATCTACCAATCGCTGGGCGGCAGTATTTGTCCAATAGGAATGCAGTATTACGAGTATGTAAAACAAGTATACAACACCTCTCCCCTCTTGGTTTGATCCAACGTTACGTGATGGAGTCACCTAAGTAGGCGGGGCTTTCGTGGGTCCTAGTTCACCTGTGCAGTTCAGTCTCTGCGTTGATCTTGGTCAGTTCGGACAGGATCACTGTCTCTCCTGTTCTTCTCTCTGGAACTTCCTGGAAGGGTGAGCCAGTCCTGCCGCTCCTGCCATGCTTTGTTAGGTTGATTGGGTTGTCGCTCCCTCCTGGCAAACTCGGGCAGGTAGAGTCGGCTCGGCTGCTTCTTTCCTGGTTCTCCTCCAGCTCTCTTCTTTCAAGCTCGCCTAATGGTAAGTAGTTTTTATTTGTTCTTGGGTTTTCTGGTGCTGGTTGGTGACCTGTTTTTAATTGGGATAAGAGAGGGTCTTCCTTTTCTTTATTATTTAAGGATCTGTCCCCCCTCTAGTTTTATTATTAATTATTGATTGTTTTGTGTGACTTTGCTCTATGTTTTGGTTTGTGTCGGTGTTGCGTTCGAGGTATCAAGATTGTAGTTGGTCTATGTGCCTTTTCCAGGTTCGGCCATCCGTCATTTCTAATCGGTACGACCAGGGGGCCTGTTATTTGTGTTATCATTGCCAGTAACCACAATGGGTCTCCAGTAAGATTTTTCATGTATACCAGGTCGCCTGGTATAAACATGCGGTACTTACTGGAGGCGTCTGGTGGCCTCTCGGGGTTGTAGGTGGGGTTTAGTCTGTTCAAATATGAGCGCAATTTTCTGCCCATTAAAAGTTCAGCTGGGCTCTTGTTTGTTGATGTGTACGGCGTTATATGTTGAATGGTGAGCATGGTGTTGATTTTGTCTTGCATGTTGCCTCCTTCAAGTTTTTCTAATGCTTCTTTCGTGTATCGAACCATGCGTTTCGCCCTTCCGTTCACCGCCGTATGAGCTGGCGCTGTCAGAGCATGTCGTATGCCTTGTTCTGCGAGGAATTGTTCAAAAGCTAAAGCTGTGAACTGTGGGCCATTGTCCGATACTACTACATCTGGTAGACCATAAGTGGTGAAGAGTTTCTTTAGTTGTTTAGTGACGGCTTCAGTCATTGTTGAACTCATGATGTTGACCTCTAACCAGTTCGAGTAGGCATTGACGATGATTAAATATGTATATCCCTTTGTGGGTCCGGCAAAGTCTATGTGGATCCTTGACCGGGGGCCTCTGTGCTAAAGGTGGGGTAGGTCTGGATGACTGGCATTTATTACATGTTCTGGCCCAGGTTTCAATGTCTTTGTCTATTCCTGACGTAGCTTCTGGCCAGGGACTTCATTTTTACCATGCCCAGGTGTCCTTCATGTAACATGTTCAGCACGTCTTCTTGTAATTTTTGTGGAACAACAACCCTATCCCCCCCACAAAATGCATCCTTTTTCAATTGACAGCTCAGTTTGCCAGTTTTTGAATGGTTTAAAAGTCTCGTTTTTGTCTTTTTCTGGCCAGCCCCTCCCCACCCAGTTCAGGAGTCCGGCCATTAGTGCATCTTTTGTGGTTTCCCTTGCGATGTCTGATGCGGTGATGGGCAAGTTCGATATCATTTCAATTTGCAGGGTTTGTGTGGTGGGAGCTGGGTCGTCGTTGTGCTCTGGTAGAGGTGAGCGGCTCAATGCGTCAGCGTGGGGTATGGCTTTTCCTGGCCGATAGACGAGCTTGTAATTGTAGGCTGCAAGAAATTCCGACCATCTTGTCATCCTTGGAGACAGGATGTTGAGGGTGGCCCTGTCTCCAGCCAGGATTCCTAGCAGTGGCTTGTGGTCGGTAATCAAAGAAAATGTCCTACCATAAAGATATTCGTGAAAACATTTTACCCCCGAAATAGCGGCCAAGGCTTCTCTATCCAGTTGGCTGTAGTTTCTTTCAGCTTTGGACAATGTTTTGGAATAAAAGGCGATCGGTGCCTCCCTGCCATCAGGTAGTATGTGGCTAAGTATTGCGCCTACGCCGAATGGTGAAACATCGCAGGTGACAGTCAGTGGTAGCATGTCACTGTATTGGATCAATACAGATTTGGATGTAATCAAGTCCTGAATTCTTTGGAATGCAGCTTCTTCTTGTTGGCCCCATTTCCAGATGGCTTTTTTATCAAGTAGTCTGTGCAGTGGTTCCGCTATTGTTGCCTTCTGCAGCAAAAAGACATTATAAAAATTAATGAGTCCCAAGAACGCCTGCAAATCCATTTTGTTTTGGGGTCTGGGTGCTTCTTTTATCGCTGTTTTTTTTTTCTGGTGGAGTGGATTCCTGATTCATCAATAAGATATCCTAGGAACTCAACCTGATTTGTGGCAAGTTGGCATTTTTCTTTTTTGACCTTGAGTCCTGCTTCTCTAAACTTTTGCAAGACTACCCTTAGCCGGTCCTTTAGTTGTTTTTTATTTCCAGCTGATATCAATACATCATCAAAATAGTGAACCACCCCTTTTAGTCCTTGGAGGAGGTGTTCCATCAGGCTTTGGAAAACGCCAGGGGCCATGCTGACACCAAATTGTAATCTGTTGCATTTAAAAGCCCCCCTATGTGTTATGATAGTTTGTGCCTCTGCCGTCTCGGAATCAACCGGCAACTGTTGATATGTCTGCGCAAGATCAAGCTTTGCAAAAAAATTTCCTCCCCCCAACGAGTGCAAAAGGTGCTGGACTACTGGAACGGGGTATGTGCTCTGCTGCAATGCCTGGTTCAGGGTGGCCTTATAGTCACCACAGATGCACACGGACCCATCTGGTTTCACAGGAGTCACAATCGGGGTTTCCCATCTTGCATGGTCGATTGGCTCTAGCACCCCCTTTGTGATGAGTTTGTTCAGCTGCTCATTGATTTTTGGCTTTAACGCAAAGGGAATGCATCTGGCCTTTAGCCTGATGGGGGTTATGTTTGGGTTTAGGCTAAATGAGATAGGGGTCCCACGGTACTTGCCTAACGTCCCGTCGAATACATTATGGAACTCCTCCATCAGATCTTTTTCCCAGTCTGTCACGGTGATGCTGTTGATTCCTGTCACTTCGATTCCCAGGGGTGCGAACCATTCTAAACCAAGCAGGCTGAGGCGGTCTCAGTCAACGATGGTCAATGGAAGAATTTCAGTGTGTTTCTTGAATTTTACCCTGAAATGTCCCAATCCAACTACCGGAATCCTTGGTAGTCTTTCCTTGGTAGTCTTTTATCATTAGGCTTTGCTCTTCGAGTTCTTTTCGTTGTATGTCTGGTATCAAGTTTTTTATTGTGTTCCATGATACCATTGACAGATATGAGCCGGAGTCTACTTCCATTTCACATGGCTCTCCTTCTATCTTGACATTTATTCAAACCTTCTTAGTATTAGTTGCTCTGGAATTCCCAATAATAATCGTCTGATGTGTTTCTTCCTTCTCGTTGAGTCGCTGACTTCTATTTTCCTGGCTCCAATGACTTCCGGTTGGCTTCTCCTTAGTTCGGGGGGTGGAGTACTGCCTCGTCTTTTTGGACTATAGCTCTTTTTGTTTTGGCAGACCCTTGCAACGTGCCCCCATTTTTCGCAGTGTCTGTAGACAGCATTCAGAAAACAGCACTCAGAACGTGGGTGATTTCCTCCGCATCCGGCACACTGAAAATCAGGTTTTCTCCCTCTTCTTTCTCTCTGGTTCCGCTCTGACTGGAGTCTATTTACCTCTTCATCTTCTTCCTCAGAGTCGGTTGATGACTCAATGTCTTCATGGTTGGTGGTTCCGGTAGTATGTTTCTGGGTACCTTCCGCTTTCTTTTCTCTGCTCTGGCTTGGATTGTTGGCCGTATTCATGTGCTTCATTTTCACCACAGATTTTTTTGCTGCCTCAGTTGCAGTTGCTTCAGCGATGGCTTCATTTACGGTAATGTTGGGTCGATTTAGCAGTTTGCTCTGCAGGGTAGCGTCTCTCAATCCGAGGACTATGCGATCCCTCATGGCTTCATCCATGTTGAGGAACTCGCATGCCCCTCCAACGTCCCTTAGTGCTGCTACGAAGTCTCCAATGCTCTCGCCTTCTAGTTGATCCCGTTTATAAAATTCGTGTCTTTGAATGAGGTTGGACACAACAGGTGCATAATGGTTTCTCAGCATTCGGTTCAGGTCTGACCATGCCATCTGTTGACATCGTTTGGTTTCGCCAATGCCTTCACCATTTTAAAGATGGTCAGACCGCAATGCGGCAGGAATACAGCTCTCTTCCTCTGGTCAGTGATTCCTTGTAGTTCGTTGCTTTCCAAGAACATCAGGAACCTGTCAATATATGATTCCCAGTCTTCTTTGGCTGGGTTGAACGGTGTGGGTGGCAAGTTGTTGCCGGCCATCTCGTTGATTTTTCTGCTTCCATTGCCACGTGCTTACGGTCTTTGTTCCTTCAATCCCACCTTTGTCGCCAGTGTTCTATCACCGGAACAAAGTAGACTCGAGACCAGAGTTGAGTTCAGCTCTTTATTTAACTGTTAGTAACTTCAACTAAAGTCGAGTCGCGGCAGCCTCTTTTATAGAGGCTGTTCGCGGCTTGCAAACAATGACATTTATTTAAAACTCCCGCCACTTAGGTGGCCAATCATAACTGTTATTATCTACCAATCGCTGGGCGACAGTATTTGTCCAATAGGAATGCAGTATTACGAGTATGTAAAACAAGTATACAACATTACTTCTTATATGATATACATTAAAGCACTAACTTGGTAAAAGACGCAAACTAAGGGAAATTTGTAACTGGAAATTATGTAAAGTTAATAGTTGCAATTAGCTCAGTTTGGGGACTATTTTTGGACTTAACTGTCTGGGACATTATGAGAATACGGAACCAAAAAGTGCAGATGACAAAGAGTTTTCAAATAAGTGCAAGCAACAGGATGGCACAGTAAATGAGGAAGCTGCTCTGGTAATCTTCCAGAGGAACTGAAGAGATCTAGAAAATAGACTATATAAGAAGGAGTATTATCTCAGATCAGGGCCACTGATGGTAGCTGCTCCTTGCTGGACCTAGCTATTATCTCTGGACCTCATTGCAATGGGTTGTTTGTAAGTATTATCTAACTGAAATGTTGTTATGTTATGATGGCTGTTCATGTTCCAAATTGCTCATGAAATAAACCTCTGATCTCAAAGTAAGAATTATTGCCTGTGGTTTGTCTGTGTTCCTCTTTTACGGAATTATTTTTATGACAATAGTAAACATTTGAAAATGTTTTAACAGAAGCTATACAAATTAAATTAACTTCAGTCTTTCCATATCAATAAGAAAGTTATTATTTGATGGTACCTTGCAAATCTTATATACTGCTGCCCAAAACTTGGCAACAGTTAAAAGGAGTTGCCATCAGCCAATAACATTGGGTTGAGCAAACTGACATCCTAGTTAAAGGTAGAAAATAAGAAAATATAAAAGTGACACTATATAGAAAAAAATATTAAATTGACTCAGCTTGTCCCTTACTACTGGGAGTATTAATATACCTTTATTGTGTCTTTCTTCTAATAAAGCTGAGGGAAGACCACTTCTCTAGGCCAGGACTGTAGTTTTAGAAGATATGTATTGCTTCAAAAATGATCATCATGTTAAGAGGTTTGTTTATTCATGTGAGAAGCATCACAATTCAAATAATGCATATTGTATGACATAAAATTTAAAACATAAAACACAAGATTAAAATATGTACAAGTTAAACAGATCTTGCCCAGAAACTAGCAACATTAAGTTTGTTCTGTTGTGCTGCCATGACTTGTCCTCAAGTGTACACAGATCAGGTATACAGGACAGGTATACACATGTGTTGTTATCTGCCTGTCACTACAATCGCAAAGTAGAGAATAGGCTGCAACTAAGTCAGGCAAGCATAAAGCATCCCCAGGAGCTTTTTCTGATCTCAGATGAGAAATCAGACTCATAATTTTAGAGGCTTTCACTGCTGGCCTTTGTATTTTAATTGATTAGATGTATCATTGTTAAAAAGATCATCCTGGTTCACTAAATGGAAATCCACCTGAGTAAACCATTACATTTCAAGAAATTTGAATATTGAAAGAGTTAAAACAAAGTGGTGACCTGGAATCCATGTAATGAATGGAAAAAATAGAAGTTCAAGAAAATCAGGTCCCAAGGAGTCATTCAGTAGAGTAGGTTTTCCCTGCCAGATGGAACTTTACAAGGAGTTGTTCCCTGGTTGTTATTGTTGGGGGGGGGGGCATTTGTTTATCTTCTCCAAGATTATCAGAGATCATACATAGCTTCTAAGATCAGCCCACTTTGGCTAATCAGAGCTCATTGTAATAGCATTGCCAAAAAGGCATTAAGAGTTCTTAACCTTATTTTGCAAAGCTTCTTCTCCAGTAACATTGAATTGCTAACTAGGGCATACAAAACCTTTGCCAGACCAATTCTTGAATACAGCTTATCCACCTGGAACCCACACTGTATATCCGACATTCACAACTGAGTGGGTTCAAAGGTATTTCTCAAGATGAGTACTCCACTCCTCTACTCACAATAATATTCCCTATGCCTCCAGGCTTGAAATTTTGGGCTTGGGCAATCTTGAACTGCATTGCCTGTGGTCTGATCTAAGCATTGTTCACAAAATTGCTTGCTATAACATCTTGCCTGTCAATGACTTCTTCAGCTTCAATCACAATAATACATGGGCAAACAACCAATACAAACTCAAGGTAAACTGCTCCAAACTCGATTGCAGAAAATATGACTTCAACAATAGAGTGGTCAATGCCTGGAATGCCCTACCTGACTCTGTTGTTACAGCTTCACAGCTTCAACCTCAAACTGTCTACCATGAACCTCACCCCATTCTTAAGAGGTCTTTAAAGGGGTGGTACATAAGCACACCAGTGTGCCTACTATCCCTGTCTTACTGTCCCCATGTATCTCTATCTATTTCCTTTGTTCATGTTTATGTTCATACCTATACTTGTTATCTTATATATGTTTGACAAACAAACAAACAAATAAATAATCCTGCCATCTACAAATATTACTTTCAGATTTAAGCTGATGAAATTAAT
Source organism: Pseudonaja textilis (assembly GCF_049901715.1). Lineage (NCBI taxonomy): Eukaryota > Metazoa > Chordata > Lepidosauria > Squamata > Elapidae > Pseudonaja > Pseudonaja textilis. Next base: position 85,476,999 of record NC_142008.1, on the reverse strand, counting down.
TTGATGCAAATTCAAGCTGTAGTTCAGTTTTCAAGAATAAAATCTATAATGGAACGACACTTCAATTCCTTCTACGAACAAATCGTTGCAGAAGTTGATGGAGTTGGCTGAAAGGGCAAGATTTACTACTTTGATTAAAGAAAAGAACAAGTACTTTTGTTTCCACTTGGAGACCACGTCTGACCTTCATGCTTGAAGTGGAAAAGAATGAAACTTTGATTTTGGGTTTTACCACGTAGATTGATAGATCTTTACAGAAATGGCTGGTTCATTTTATTATGAAAAAACAAAGAGTTGTGATTTGCTGTTAATGCCTTATTTTACTGCAACAGAGAGAGTCAAAAGTCAGTGTTTCTTTTTCTGGTTTTTTTTTCTTATCCTTCTCACTTCTCTTCCCCCTTTCTGTCCCCACTGCTTTTCTATTTACTTTTGTATTTTGCAATATTTTATAACTCAATAAAAATGTTAAACCTAAAAAAAAGGAATAAAATCTAAAAGAATGATTCTGGGAAGGCGTCTTTTAGAGAGTCAAAGAATTTGCTCTGCAAAACAGAATCCTGAAACAAAAGACTAAATCCCACAAGGTGTTAAACCATAGCTTATTTAATCATATTTTTAATAAATTACAATTGGCTAAATTTCTGAAAATATGTTATGCCAAAAATAGACAAATTGAAAAATTTGCTAGTCTTCTCTATCAGGCTCTATATAATTAAAGTTTTTTCTATCTTTAGTAATGTTTGGTGAAGCAGATTCATTATCAAGACCATAGTGAAACAGGAAATAACATTTATCCCAAATATTTGGGATCCTTTCAAATGGATTAAAACACGTATGCTTTAGATTTAGAACATTCTTTTCATTCCACTAAAAAATGAAAGGATGTTTTTAAGGAATTATTTGGAATTGAATGTTTCCCAGGAAATCAGTGGACCAAAGGGAAAAAACTTTCCCATATATTTTACTTCTAGATGTACTAAATTCAATGCATAGGTAGCCAGCCAATGGGTATTTTGGGGAAATACCCTTTTGGGATATAACTTTCCCAAAAGTTATATGAAAATGATTTATTCTGAAGAATGTCGGGGAGGAGAATGGAAGCAGTTTGTCTTTGAAACAACATCTGTTCTCATTCCCAACTCTTAACTTTCTCATACCAAAAAATACACAAAAAATGGACTGCAACAAAATCAATCCCAGTTGATGTCACCAAGTTGCCAGATGAATTCTTGTGACTCCCGGATATGCTCCTAGCTAACTCTTGGATCTTGCCCACCCCTGCTTAGGTAAAGAAAATCTTATCAACTTTACTAATAAGTAGGTTGGAACCATTTCCTGAGATTTTATCCTAGAGCAGGTAAAATTATAGTCATGATATTAATGTACCTGTCAAGTGCTTTAAGAAAGTAACAACTGATCCATTCTGGCATTAGTTTCAGCTTACCCTCATTTTGTAATGTATGTTATTTGTCCCAGAAATAGTGTCTTCTGTGAAGGTTTTCAGAAGAAATTCTATCAAGATTAGAAACTCCTAGAAGTGCAATGGAACTGGGTAGTCTAGTCAGTGACAAATCCTGGTTCATTCTTGATTGAATGATTGATTGAGTATATGCCATCAATTTTAGGACTAACAAATTACTTAATTGGTTTTTTAAATCTGAACTTGAGAAGAACAATTCCCACAGCTAAAAATATTGTTCAGCCCTATTTTGGTCCTCTCTTAGTTTTTCAAATACATTTCTTAGTTTAGATTTAGGGAATAGGTGTCTTACATTGCCAAAGTCCCTTACATTGGTGCCTAGTTTTGTTGAATATGGGGCTGAAGATGGAGGGTGCATGCTGAGACAAGGGAGCAGTCCTCAATATCCTAGTACTGTATGCATTTCTGCCTTCTATAATGATAGAACAAACCTGTTTCTTAAAAACATGGGAAACTAGTTAGGGCTACATATATGTGCCACAAAAATCCATATCATTCTAGATGGCAGCAAAGCAAAACAGAAAAAAACTCTATTTAGAGTTCATCTGATTTTTATTGCCCAGAAGTGGCGGACTTAAACTAGTTGGTTAACTATTTCATCCAGCACAGAGATATTAAAAATAGTTCAATATTATTCTTGCAACTGAAACAGAATATAGGATAACAGAGTTGGCAGGGGCCTTGGCTTAGGGGGTCTTCTAGTTCAGCCACCTGTTCATACAGGAGACCTTATATCATTGCAGAGAAATGGCTATTTAATCTCTTCTTAAAACATCTTTTTTGTATCCTGGTTACCAGAATTGGATGCACTATTCCAAATGTGGTCTTACCAAAGCAGTATATAGCGGTATTAATACTTATGATCATCACACTATTTCTCTGCTGATGCAACTTAGGACTGCATTGGGTTTTTTTGACGGTTGCAAGGCACTGCTGGCTGATACATAAGTGACTATCCACTACAACTCCTAGATCCTTGTCACTGTTGAGCCAGGTACCATCTATTCTATATTCATGCATTTGTTTTTTCTTGTTTTTCTTGTCATTGAATTGCATTTTGTTGGATAAGACCTTAAGTCTATTGAGATCTTTCTGGATCTTGTGCCTGTCTTTAGATTGGCTTTTCTTTCTAGTTTAATGTCATCTGCAAATTTGATGAGTTCCCCTTCTATCTCCTTATTTAAATCATGAGAAAGAAACCTGGGGGACTGCATACTTTTCTCTGTGTAGATGTAATTCCATTAAGGACTGTACCTTGAGTGTGTTTCATCAGGTAGTCAGTTAGAAGCATATTAGTTACTCCTATTTCTTGCTGTTAGGTGTAGCTGACTCAAAGTTTATATTGATTAGTGTCAAGAAATACAACATATTAATCAGTATCAGCAAATAGGTTTTCTTGAAGGTGTCTTCACTTTATTTGTTCACTTGCCAAGCGTCTTTGAGGATCCGGTGCATTGATGTGTGGGTTAGAAACTTTGAGGATGAAAGTGAGAATAAAAAGTTCCAGGTGTTGTTAGATGAAACCAAGAATTGTTAGTAAAATAATAACTTTATTTAAAAGACTGTTACCAAAGCTCCTACTCCCTAAGAGTAGTGTGTCAGTTGTTGAATATTAGCCAGCTTTGAAATTTTTAACGATATAAGAATGATATCAGGAAAGACCATATTTTACATTGGCAATCAGTGTGAATTCACATAGTAAATTAATCCATAACCATTGAATATTGAAGAATCTAGAGTAGGTGAGTTTATACACTAGGCTAAGCTATAATCTTGATTTACAGACCATAGTTGGCTGTATTCCATTGATGGTATTTTTGATGTACTGTTGTCCTTCAGCCTAAGAGATGATACAAATTAAGTCGGCATATGATTATAATCGCCAAGCTGTGGTTCTCATCAACGATGAAGCCATTGATTGAGTAGAATACTGTGAGTTACTATAACTATCAGGCAAGAAATGGTAGAGATATATGTGGATTTCTCTGACAGTGGCAAGAACATCCACTAGCTGCTCTTGTTACGTGGGCTAATGGCAATGCAAATTCAGATAATGATTAAAGCAGGGATTTAGATATTTTCAAAACATAATTGGGGGTGAGGAGTCCTAGTACAGTAAAAGCCAAAGAGGATCTCCTCTCCTCCTTTTACCAGGAGGCCCTTATTTATCCCTGGCTCCTCTGTAGTGCCTGATCCATGTTGGTGGGTGATATAGAGTCTAGACCCTCTGTCATGCCACTTCCTTGGCTCAGGCCCTGGGAGGGAGGTCCTAGTACAGCAGAAGAAGATTCATCTTGTTACAACGTCATCTAGTTTCCATGACAGTTGGCTCAGTAGTGGGATTCAAATTTTTTTTACTACCGGTTCTGTGGGCGTGGCTTGGTGGGCGTGTCAGGGGAAGGATACTGTAAAATCTCCAGTCAGAGGTGGTATTTGCCGGTTCTCCAAACTACTCAAAACTTCCGCTACTGGTTCTCCAGAACTGGTCAGAACCTACTGAATATCACCTCTGAGTTGGCTATTGTCCCTCATCTTCAAAACAAAGAAATTTTAAATACGGGGGGCGGATTCTTTGTTTTTTGGGTGGGGGGGGGTTATATAATGTAGAAAAACAGATGCAGAACATTACCCACCTTCTTTTCTTCTCCAAAAAAAGGGACAAAAGATTTAGTTGGTTAAAGCTAAATCAGTATATTTATGAAGCCAGGAAAAGGGGGAAATATTCCAGGATTATATATGCTGAAATCCAAAAATGTATTAAGACTAAAGCCAAACTGAGTTTTTAGCTGAGATGAACAACAAAGTCATGTTCTCTTCCCCACCCTCTTTTAATTTGTTAATGAGATAATGACTCAAATTTTACTGGAAAAAATGAAAACTGGGTTCATGCAGACTGGAAGAGATTGGAAATGAAATCCTAAGGGACAGGCCTTACATTTGTTCCCCTTCACCCTAAAAGCTGGGAAGGTATATGGTGCTTCTTCACTGCTGCTTTCATGATGGAAATTGCTGTATTCTGGAATCATGATTTAGCGTTCAGATAAGCTGCTTTCTGTATTTAGGTCAAGTAAACATCTGCCAACATTTAGAAATATTGTTATTCCAACAGCTTAATGCAGAAGAGTTGTACTGCTTGCAGCTTAGAAAATACCTTTTTTAATTTTCACTTATTCTAGGCTATATATTTAATTCCCCGAGTTCCTCTATTAATGAGAATAAATATAATGACCAATAAACCCTTACAGGATATTCCCTTTCTGAAGACTAGCACCCCAGCCAGCTTCAGGCAGAAGAATTATTACACTGTTCAGATCTTTTCAGATCTAAACACGCAAAATGTTTTTTTCCCTCTTTATGTATCCAAAGCGTTCCAACTGTGTACTAGATTTGAGGATCTGTGGATGCCCAGATGTTGCTGAGCTACAATTTCCAGCATTCTTTTTTATTATTTATTTATTTTATTATTTAAAAAACAGAAAAAGAAAAAAGTAAAACACAACAGATATAATGCAAATACATATAAAAATTATACATAAAAAGGGCCTTAAAAATGAAAACATACAACAAAAAGAAAATAAAAAATATAATGTATTATTACAGCAACTACAATCCTATGTATAATTGTCTAAATGTATAGACCAGCATTATTCAACTACATATACAGTATATTAATATACAGTGTTACATATACAGTATATTAATTTTTCTTTAACCCACTGTATTTTTAATAAATGAGTTCCATATTTAATTATACTTGTATATACAAAATCTATAGGCAATTCACTCATAGAGGGCAAACATAATCAGATCTTTAATCCGTTGTGGGAATGGGTTATATATTTATCTTTCCATAGTTGCAAGATCAGTTTTTAACCATAGAAACGACATGGAGAATTCATTTACATTGTTCAGTTGTTAAATTATATGTAGTAGTTATATAGTTCAAGACAATTTTATCTTCTATTTTGCTGCAGTCGTGTTTATAGTCCACCATTTTCTCTCCAAACATATTCAGTATAAGACAATATAAAAACATGTGTTTTAAAGAAACTTTATCTTTATTACAACTTAGAGTAAAATGCTGTCTAAGACAGTCCTTTTTTTATACAGATGTAATGGTGAAAAAGGCCTTTGGCAGAATATATATATAAACAGTAAACATTGGCTGTATTGAATACATTCAGATTTCCTTTGGAATTCACAAAATGGATCAAGATATTATATGAGTTGCCTAAAGTGAACCTAAAGTGAAGGTTAATGACATTTTTTTTCTCTCGTTTTCCACTATTAGAGGAGCTAGACAAGAATGTCCACTTTTGCAAGGAAACATCTTCACCTTCTCTTTTTAATATCTGCATGGAAGCCTTGGCCTGTGCTATTCGACAATGTAGAGAAATCTCTAGAGTACAGACAGTCCCTGACTTATGACCACAATTGAGCCCAAAATTTCTGTTGTTAAGTGAGACATTTGTTAAGTGAGTTTTGCCTCATCTTTTGACCTTTCTTGTCACAGTTATCAAGTGAATCACTGCAATTAATAAGTTCGTAACTTGATTATTAAGTGAATCTGGCTTCCCCATTGACTTTGCTTGTTAGGAGGTCACAAAAGGTGATCACTTGGCCCCAAGATTCTGCAACCATCATAAATACATGCCAGTTGCCAAGTATCTGAGTTTTGATCACGTAAGCATGGGGATGCTGCAAAAGTCATAAATGTGAAAAACAGTCATCATTGTAACTTTGGTCACTAAACAAGCTGTTGTAAGTTGAGGACTACCTGTAGTACATAACCCTACTGAACATAAACTGCTTTTATTTTCAGACAATGTGTTTTGTTTATTTATAAACGCACGCCACTATTCCAGGGCTGATACAAATGATAAATGCCTTTAGTAAAATAGTAAGATACTCTATTAACTGGTCTCAATTGGAATTGATGCCAATAGATGAAAATTTGGTTATCCGCACATTTAAATATCAATTCCATATTTATACTGAATCTATTAAATATTTAGGCATGTATATACTAAAAGATATAACTCAATTAGTAACATATAATACAAATGAAATATAGAGGAAGGGGTTTTTTTCCCAGATACTAACTCCCAAGATTAGCTATGCTGACTGTGATTTCTGGGAGCTATCGCTCAGTAAATGGCCACAAATTCACCTTCTCCCTAGAGGACAGTAACATTTGGCAAGAACTTAGAACAGAATCAGATAGGGACTGGCAGTGGAGATGGCAAACTGTTTTCTCAATCAGGATGGTATATGCACTGCAGTCTGCCTCCCCTTAAGCTTTCAGAGCAGAGGGCTTTTGCTGCTGTATTGGGTTGTGCTTCCATATTCAAGGTTTTATATAACTTGAAATGGGGGTGTCTCTCTCAGTTATTACCAATTCAGTAATGAAACATCTACAAGCAAGCAACCAAGTTCAGAGAGCACCAAGGAATCCACAATGTTTTCAGTTTTCACCAGGAAGCAGCTTTTTATAGTAGAAAATTTATCCTTACTAGGAATCTTGAAACATACAAAATCTGGATAGTTAAGCTGTACATAATCATCTAAAGTGCAAACGTCCCTGACTTCAATTCCTGGCAGAGAATTTGAACTCCATAGAATAACAAAATCTGACTACCAGCATCTGAAGTAACATGATGCCTTCTAGTGGTTACTTTAATTGATATTCCATGCTGGCTTTGTGTTGTGCCCAAAGACAGAGGATATTCCTCATTCTGTAGAGGAAGGTTATGTAAGAATAGTTGTACTTGCCTGAATTCCAGCTCTATTCACATAAAATATTTGATTTCTCTGGTGATGGGCTTCCCTTGCTTCTGGTTTTAGATAGATAATAGGGTATTTTTTTTATTTCACTCTACTACATTGGACATGGTCCTTCTTAACCCTTAGCTCCCACATTTTCTTTTCTTACACCTACTTTTAATTCCTCCTAGACCCTTCCTCAGTCCCTCCAATTGTCACAAATGAAAGAGCAAACCTTGTCTGTGCTGCTATTTCTTGTGTATGAGCAGTATTGTTTTGAGAAAACATGAAAGGACTGTAGAAAGATGGTGATGATTGCTGTCCAAAATGCTTGCTTCAGAGCAGTAGCCTCTGTAAATCTGACATTTACAGCCAGAGGTGGAAATAGGGGTCTTTTAAGTCTTGCTTGATGTCAGCTCGCATCAAAACCAAGAAGCGTAGGCAGGGATCACATGGGTGAGAGTTATATATTGAATATGAAGTACCCTCAAGTTCAAAAATCACATCAAAGAATCCATCTCCTTGTTTTAGAATTACCTTATGTATAAGATTGTACTCAATTTTTATACATTGTGCTATCCATCAGATTTTGACAAAACTATGTAACATCTATGGTTCATAAGCTCCATGCCATAGCTACAAATAATTTATCTAAGAATAACACAGCTTACCTCTTTCACTATCAGACAGGGGAACTGTCCTCTCAGTATCAGCCACATCACTCAACAGAACAGCCAACTTATAATAAACTTTAAATAATATTTGTAGACAGCAAACTGATGAGGAACAATAATTTGATGATGGATGAGCAGCTCCAATTTCAAGTAAGTAGGAATATACTTGTTATTAAGGATGGCCAAGAAAACCCCATCCTTTGGAATCCTAGGTCTTGCCTTCAGTACGTTGCAAGAAAATATTAGAATAATATTTTTTTATATCTTTGGGAATCTCAGGCATCAAAAGCTCCTCAAACTATTTTTGCATTGAGTTGTTGGCAGCATATAGAGTTAATTAAATGTAAACTCCCCAATCTCTTCTGATTTAAGTTAATTTGGAATAGCTACCATTCAGTTTGTATTTGACTTTTGTATTTGTTATTATTTACTATAAGAAGTGGGCATTAAGATACAACCTGATTTATAAATAGATCTCTCTGTGTGATTGATAGTAGATTAACCAAATATTCAAAACTTGAAGTTTAATAGTATGCTTTATTTTACTTTATTCTGATTAAATGAAAAATTAGAGTAATAAGGATCTTTGTATGGAAGAACTATTAGATGTATTTCATTTTAATTCTGTTAGCACCAAATTTACAACTTTATAGAACTGTAATAGTTGAATGAAAAGCAATTTTCTATTTTCATAACTTTAGTTTAAAGAATGTGTTAATTAATGAAATGCAAAAATAACCCTCAAAATGAGTTCTATTTTTAGCTCTATTTACCTTTCTACGCAAACTATCAGTCACTATGCACTTCTGTCAATAATGGGCAAGCTTCCTAAAACCATCACAAAAGAAATCAACATTTTATATCTTCAACCAGGTCTAGATTTCACCCCTTTGAGGCAAACAGAAGCCCATGATTATGTTGGTTTACTTTTGAGAAAAGGTATAAATCACATGCAATGTAGCATTCTGAATAAATAATAATGCCAAGTTTAAAATAATCCCTATGTGTAACACCATCTGCATCCCAGAAATTGGCAATTTTGGGTTTTCTTGCCAAAGCCTGGCTTTTGAATTTGAATGACTGTCTTTAATCAGATCTTTCCATGTGAAACTTGATGGTTGCTTTCACGGATTGCTTACTTCATTCTTGATCAGACAAATCAACTGTTCTTAGGGGTTTTTCTTTTTTTACATTTTTTATGGCCAGCAATGCATAGTATATCAACTTAGTCCTCACCATAGATAATCTGCATTGAGCAATCAAACCTCATTTAGCAATAGAACATTGATGAGTAAATGCTGCAGGCTTTCATATCATGAACAAGACAAACTTTTCTCACAGCAATTTCCCACCAACTGAAAGAACAAATGCTAGAGAACAGATCAGAGCCTTTTAGCACTTCAGTACATTAGTACTGCCAGCTATTGGCAACCTAAAACGTTTGATTCATTGCTTCCCATTCCACCATTGATCTGAAAATTACACTTACAATCTGCACCCTGATAGTTTTAAGCTCACACTGAGCCTTGCTTGTTTTTTAAAGGTAAGAGAACTATTGTTCAAGGATGGGAAATACACATTTGTCTTAAGAACCCCTGCTGGGAACTCCTGCACAAGGGTGATATTTCCAAGAAAAAAAGCTTTGTAATAGTGGCAACAAACTGAAAGATACCCGGGCCACACATCACTGAGGAGGAGTCTATGTCACTTCCTGTATTTTGTTTAACATGTATTAAAAAGCAGCATAGAGATGTTTATTTCCTCCCCTCATTTGCAGGAACAGGCTTCTTGGACCAGTGAGCCTCCAGTCAGCACAGAATGGTATCAATGGGATTTAGAGACATTCCCATCAGACCTGCCAGAGTTATGTGAAAAGAAGGCTATCCGCATGGTGGCACGTGTCTATCTTCCAATTATAGTCATCCTGTTCTGTGTTATGGGCTTCCTTGGCAATGGGATTTTGCTGTTGGTTCGTGCCCGTTACCATCGAGTCCAGTTTCTTGGTGACATCCTCCTCTTACATCTGGCTATCTCGGACCTGCTACTGCTCTTGACTCTACCAGTGGGTGTGGCTGGGATGATGGGGACTTGGTACTTGGGCATGACTGCGTGCCAGATTCTGCAAGGCTTTCATGCTCTGACCTTCTACAGTGGCTTTCTTTTCCTCATGAGTCTTACCCTGGACCGCTACATAGCCATAGTGTGGGTACCCATTGCCCGCCGCATGCGCCCCACTGCCAGTTTCTGGGGCAAGCTTTGCTCCGGGCTGATGTGGCTATTCTCAGCAGCTCTAGCAGTGCCCAATGTCATGTATGCTCACGTGGAGGACTACAAAGGCTTTCAGCTCTGCAGGGTGACTGTTGTCAGAACTACAGTTTGTTTCGTGCAAGTGGGCTTTGGTTTTGTGCTACCATTCGCTATCATGGTAATCTGCTATGCAGCCATTACACGTACTATTTGGTCCTCTCCTTATGCCCAGTCACACAAGGCCTTGTGGCTCATTTTAGCCCTGGTTTTGCTGTTTTTGGTTTTGCAACTCCCTTATGCCCTACTCACCTTATTAGATGCAGCAGATTTGATAGGCCAGCAGTCATCAAGCTGCACGGTAAGTCTTCAGCGTGATCTTGCCCTCCTCATTACCAGTGGCTTGGTTTTTGCTCGCTGCTGCCTTAATCCTGTACTTCATACTTTCCTGGGGGTACGGTTCCGTAAGGACCTGCAAAGGTTAAGTAGAGAGTTTGGATGCCTGGAGCATTGGGCATGCTGTAATGATCGACCCAGGAGTGGCAGTCGTCATGCTTCATTTACTACCCATCTGGAAGGACTATCAAGAACTCCATGAAACATCTGCACTGCCCACCTCAGAAGAGTCTTGGAATGCTGGAAACCTGGCTTTTGCATTCAGAGAAGCATGCAACTTTAACATGGTCTCTGCAACATTTGACAATAAAACTTCAACTTTGAATAATGCTAAAACTTGTGGCATCTTTTTATATATATACATTTACCACTACTTGTGTATTAGTCTCTGTGCCTGATTGTGTGAAATGAGAATAATCCACAGTTGAAACAATTAGTGGTCCTGCTCAGATCTGGACCTGGACTGGATAGTATCTTCTGTAGCTCAAGCCCCTGTGGTTAGTACCAATGGATCTGGGAAGGAGGAAGAAGATCTGTTGAGCACGTAAAGGCTCAAAAGGCCTTCAGAAAGGTTTATAGTACTACAGTATATATAAGACCATGAAATTAGTTCTTGAACCCGGGTTCAATTCTGCATTCAGCAATGGAGATTCACAGGGTAACTTTGGGCCAGCTACTCTCTCTCAGTAAAACCTTCATCATGGCATTTTTGTGTAGAGAAATGGAATTGGGGGGGGGGGTGGCAATTGTAGGAAATAAACAAATAAATTTCTCTTAATTTTCCTCCATTGACTATATTCCATTATTCCCTTCCTAAAGAGAACTCAAATGCCTTTGATTTTTTACTCAATGGTAAATCAATCTAGCAATTAAATAATAAACATTCTAAACTCATTCTAGCTCTTATTAAAGAGCAAATTTAATATGATAAACATCTCTAGTAGGTTAATGGTTTTGTATGCAACATCATCTGACCTTTTGTAGCACTCACTCCTTTGTATGTGTTCTGGTGCTATAAATGTCTTTAAAATAGGTCACCTGCTTTTGTTGATTTAGGAAAGGAAGTTTACAGTATTTACAGTTTCTTAAATCAGAAAAGTAATAGGCAAGCAGTTATGTATATTCTGCAAAAAATTAGCAGAGGACAGGAATGCTAGGAATTTCCGGTTGGAAAATGTGCTGTTATAATTAATTTAGGCAGTTTTCCAAGGACACAAGACAATTCATGGAAAATAAGACTATATGATTAATGAACTCTGATATTACCATGAGCATATTTTTCAATTAGTTACCAGTAACAGAGCAAGAGGCTGCTCCTGCACTTATGTCCAGATTTTGAAATTTGCTTCGACAACTGATGACTACTGAGGAGAAAATGTTACATTTTGTCAGATGGATAGAGTCTTAGGTTTTGCTTGTTTTCTTTAAATCTTTAACAGATATTTTTTTAAAATAAAAACTTTTGTGAGGCACAACAACATCCACGATTTGGCTAAATTAACATTTATTAACTAGTAACTAGTAACTGTAACAAGTAACCATAAGAATAACTGTAACCGCGGTAACCGCAATAGCCGTTACTGTTGCAAGTCAGCTGGAAAGCACGAGCAATTAACCAATGCCGTCCCTGACAGCTCGCTTTTATATGGCTCGCTGTCAGACTGCTCAGCCAATGGGAATGGACTTCAGTTCCTGCTCAGCTCAGCCGAATGTAACACCCCTTCCCGCCAGTCAAGCGCATTCATAGTCATTCAGATAGGCAGGGCGTTGTCTATTCCAGCTGGACCTACACAACTCAGCTTGCCCGGTCAACTGAGAATGATGGCCTGCAGAGTTAACAGACAACGATGGAAACTTCACTGGACCCCTCTCCTCTGCTGACTCGGACTCAGATAGAAGAACTTCTAAAGGTAGGTATTCTCTCCCTGGCATGTCGGCCACTTCGAGTTCGCATTGCTGTGTGATAGCTGACTCGCTGTCAGACGGGTCCTTTGATAACTCAGCCCAATGCCCCCTTATCTGGTCTACATGTCAGCGCCAAACTTGGCCATCCAACAGAGTTATTTTATAAGATTTTGGGCCAGTAACTGCCTCTATATTCCCTGCAGGCACAATGGATTACCTACAAAATTCCACGCATAAACCAAATTCCCCACTTGGAAAACTCTAATGCCACTACAAGAATTTAAGGGAACATTTGAGGCATAACTGGGATGGAGCCTGTCCATATGGTTCCTTAACTTTCAGCCCATTAATAACTCCACTGGGGAATGATTGGTCACTGTGCTGGGGGTAATGTGTTGCATTAGCAGGTACTTTGCTAACTTAGAGTGTCAGTCCTCACCCTCTAATCATCCCAGCACTTCCTTGGAGGCCCTCACAACCCTCTCTGCTTATCCATTAGACGCCGGGTGATAAGGAGCAACAAGAGCGTGCCTTATGTCCTGGTGTACCAAGAATAAGTCAAAGTTCACTGTGGTAAACTGTGGACCGTTATCTGACACTAGGATGTCGGGAAAACCATGGGTTGCAAAAAGGCGATCTAATGCCTTGATGATCATCACTGATGTGGTAGACTTCATGAGGACCAACTCTACCCACTTCGAATATGAGTCCACAATGATAAGGAAGGTGCAACCTTGAAACAGCCCAGCCAGATCAATATGGGCCCTGACCCATGGCGACTTAGCAGACTCCCATTCCCCGGGAGTAGCTGCTGGAGGTGCCGCTCTAGACATTTGGCATGTATGACATGCCCTAACTCTTGTGGTAATATCAGAGTCTATGCCAGGCCACCAAACATAGCTCCAAGCTAAAGCCTTCATACAGGCTATTCCTGGATGGCCCTCATGCAAGCTGTTTAAAATCTTAGGTCTGAGGATATTGGGAACTATTACTCTACCTCCCCACAGTAGGCAGCCCTGTTGGGTGGATAATTCATGCTGCTTTGTTCTGAATGGCATAAATGGGGCATCTACAGCCTGCTCTGGCCACCCCCTTATCACCCAGTCTAATACCTGTAAGAGAATAATATCATTAGAGGATGCTTTTGCGACATCTGCGGCCATAATAGGTAATTGATTATCATCAATTAGTAGTATAGATGAGGAAGGAGCAGGGTCTATAATTTTGTCTGGCAAAGGGCAACAGCTCAATGGGTCTGCATGTCCTAGGTGCTTTCCAGCCCTGTATTGCAATGTATAGGAGTATGTGGCCAAGAATAATGCCCAGAGGTTCATCCTTGGGGACAAAATAGGGGGACTTTGTCGGTCGCCAGCCAGGATACCCAGGAGATGTTTGTGGTCTGTTATTAAATGGAAGTGATGGCCATAGAGGAATTCGTGGAATCGTTTAACAGAGGCAATGGCTGCCAAAGCTTCCTTGTCTATTTGCAAGTAATTTCTTTCTGTTGCTGACATAGTCCTTGAAAAATAACCTATAGGTGCTTCCACTCCACTAAGCAATATGTGAGCTAAGACAGAACCTATACCATAAGGAGATGCATCGCAACATAAGATCAAAGGCAATTGGTTATTAAATTGCATCAATACGCTGTCAGAAGAAAGCATCGCTTTGATAGCATCAAAAGAATCCTGTTGTGATTTGCCCCATGACCATTTAGCTTGAGAGTCTAAAAATCTGTGAAGTGGTTCTGCAATAGAAGCCTTGTGCGGAAAAAATGAGGCATAGAAATTTAGGAGACCTAGAAAGGCCTGCAGCTCCTTTTTGTTGGTAGGAACAGGTGCTTTTTATGGCTGTAACTTTAGAGTCTGTAGGGTGAATCCCTTGGGCATCTATGCGGTATCCTAAGAAGTCCACTTGGGAAACACCAAATTTGCATTTATCTCTTTTTAATTTGATTCCTGAGTTCTTGAAGCAAGTGAGGACTTGTCGAAGGCGTTGCAGGAGGTCTTGCTTGTTTTGTGCTGATATGATGACAACATCAAAGTATGGTTTAATGCCAGGGATACCTTGCAGCAATCGTTCCATAAGGCATTGGAATATACCAGGAGCCACAGATACCCCTAACTGCAAATGTTTACACTTAAACGCTCCCCTATGCGTTACAATGGTTTGGGCCAGAGCAGTTTTTTCAGTGACAGGCAGCTGTTGATATGCTTGGGCCATGTCAAGCTTAGTAAATATGGTGCCCTTTTCCATTGAATGGAGGAGATGTTGAATTACAGGCACAGGATAAGCGTTAGTGAGCAAAGCCTTATTTAATGTGCTCTTATAGTCTGTGCATAATCTGATAGAGCTGTCATGTTTAAGAGGGGTCATTATAGGGGTTTCCCATAGTACATAATATACAGGTTCCAGGACTCCTTGTGAGATCAACTTATCAATTTCTGCATCCACTTTTGATTTTAATGCAAAAGGGACACGTTGGGGTTTTAATCTGATAGGAGTTACTGCTGGATCTAACGCAAAAGAAATTGGGGTGCCTACATAATGGCCTAACTGGTTGTTGAAAATGTCCTTAAATTCAGCTAATAGTGTCTCAATATCTTGATTTTGAGTGCAATGTATACCTGTCACTTTAAGCCCTAAAGCGTCAAACCAATCTAGCCCCATTAAACTAGGTAAGGTGCCTTCTACAATAGTAAGGGGTAATTGTCCCTTGAAGTCCTGAAATTTAATTGCGAACTTGCTTGTTCCTATAACTGGTATGTTACGTCCCTGGTAATCTTTGAGAGATAGTTTGCAAGCCATTTCTTCGAAATGGTCAGAGTCAATCTCTTTAGGGTGCCCCAGGACAGTATGGATAGAGATGAACCAGTGTCAATCTCTATTGGACAGTCTTAACCTTCTAACAAGTTGGTTACATGAAGTTTATTAATGTTCAGCTGTTGTGGAATATTGTTGAGAGGGTCAGTGGAAGATGCTCTAGTCACAGTAAATCATTCATCCCTTTGTTTTTGGAATCTGTTTAGCGGCTGAGGCTGTGATTGTGGTGTTCTCTTTTCAGATTTGCAGACTCTGGCTATATGGCCCTTTCACTGGCAATTTAAACAAATAGCATTTCTAAACCGGCAGTCAGGTCTTAAATGATTACCCCTGCAACTTAAACAAATGACCTGCGCTGTAGGGAGCTGTTGTGGTTTGCTCCTTGGGTTCCAGCCTTTTGAGGCGATTAACATTTTCGTCATAATCTAATAATTCATCAGGGGCAAACTCTTCAAAATGAACAGTAGCATTTGGTTTAGTCCCTGGATTGCTAATTATACCTTGGATCTCAGCCACAGAGAGATTGGACATCTCAGCAGCTTGAGCCTCTTCAATTGCCATTTTTAAAGTGAGGTCACCTTTTGCTAAAAGACGTCTTTGGAGCCTGAGGTCTCTCATTCTACATACTAGTTGATCAAGCAGCATGTCATCCAGTTCTTTAAACCCACATTGCAATGCAGCCGTTCGGAGAGCAGCCATATATATACTGGTGGTCTCTCCCTCAGCTTGTGCCCATCGCCAAAAAGCATGCCGTCTAGCGATTCGCAATGGTTTGGGGGCATAATGGTTACTCAGGATTTCCTGGAGGGCTTCCTAGGAAACCTCTTTAACTGATTGTGGTGCCAATAAAGCGGTTGCAGTGTCGAAGACAGCTGCTCCACAGAAACTTAGGAAATAAGCTTGTTTCTGTGATTTAATATGTCCGCCAAATCCGCAGCATCTAAAAAACATTCAAAATGGTTAATGTAGGAATACCATGTCTCTGTTGTAGGGTGGAAACACAGGAATGCTGGAGTGAAGGACATCTCATCAGCTGGCTGAAATAACTTTACTGTGCGCTCCTACTCCTTGAGATTTCTGTGTGCCTTCACCGTGTCGAACTCATCCTTGTTGCCAGTTTTGTGAGGCACAACGATGTCCATGATTTGGCTAAATTAACATTTATTAACTAGTAACTATTAACTGTAACAAGTAACCGTAAGAATAACTGTAACCGCAGTAACCACAATAGCCGTTACTGTTGCGAGTGGGCTGGCAAGCATGAGCAATTAACCGATGCGGTCTGACAGCTCGCTTTTATACGGCTTGCTGTCAGACTGCTCAGCCAATGGGAATGGACTTCAGTTCCTGTTCAGCTCAGCCGAACGTAACAAAAACCTATAGAATAATGAATAAAGGGTTTAATTTCTCTACATTTCTTTTGAGCTGGCAGTGGTAGGTGATCCTTTTCCACACTTCAATTTTTGTTATTTTGTTTATAGAACATGGGATATGATCTTGGTCAGAAATGTGCCTAGGTTTGCTTGGCATGTAAGCTTTCAGACCCAAATCAGAGCACAACTGCCACTTAAGTATTTAAAATATTTCTTTCTGAAACCATCAGTTGTTCTTCTCTAATCATAACTCAGGATGTCTTACACACAGAGATTATTAGTTTATGGTTAACTAGATGTTTTCTGCAAAAATAAGGCAAGATGAAGGACCAGCTGCACAGCAGATGGGATTCCTTCTGGAAAAAAGAAAAGGAGCTGAGAAGATTAAACCCTAGAGCCCACCCAGAAATGCTATGAGCCCGAAAGGACCAATATCCATCTGTTGTTTTGATTTCTCTTTTTGCATTGTACGTATAAACAGACAGTCACAGACAAACTGCCAACTGACAAGTCCCCACAAAGTCAGTGGGATTCAGCTTGGCAGCAAAAGAAGCAGCAAACTGAAGAAGCCACAGCACCTTCAGTAAACATGTCTCTTCTCGGAAGCAGAGTGTCAACTTCGAACTGAACCTGGCCTGTTTCATTGTCCACTGTGTTACAGTCTAAATAATGAAAAGCGATAGATGTGTGCCAAAACAGCAGAGTTCTGCTGCCTGCCTCACCATATTGTTGCTCTGTTTGTTGCTCTACTCTTGGGTATTAATAAATGGGACTTATATGTGAGGTGAAAGTTTTCCTGTTATGAGTTATTCTGTGCACCAAAAAGCATGGTAAAGAGTAGAAATGACTTGGACAGTTTCAGTCTCAGCTCTGCTTTTTATCTTCATTTTTCTCCTCTTCTTTTGCCCTCCTTACATAAGCCAAATGACTCTTTTAGTTACACCCACTTCAGAAAAACTAAAATATATATTACTTTCTGTTCAAATAATATTAACATTCATCATGAGGTAGGGCAAGGTAGAGGTGGATCAGATTTTAGGTAACCATACCATGAGGTGGGAGGTAAGGATCAGTAACAAGGGCAACAAACAGGGAAAGGTTAAAGGACTCATCCAGAACCTCAATGTATAACTTATAAATGTGAACACGGTACTGTTGCAATTAACCCTTCTGTGTGCATGGGATTATTTAGTCCAACAAAAGCACTGATGACTACTGAGATGAACTGTTGAGGAGGAAACAGAACTGAGCCAATACACGCAAGTAATGGATCTAGGTGGGAATCTGCAAAGTACCCTCTGGGAACCCTCTCCATTCTCTTGGTATTGTGTGATCATTGCTGTGTAGTGTTGTTGTGTAAATGGTATTAGTCTGGTCTGGGAAGCTAAGAAATGAATCATATGCAGATTTAATTCATTTTCTGGCTGGACTGATCTCCTTGCAACTGCGGCAGAAGTATCATTACTGTCATCCACAACAGAAAGTTTTCTTTCTCTAGATAGAATAGGGAAATTTGGTTTAAGGGTATATAAAAACTCCCGAAGAAAACATTCAATGTTCTGGAATTTAATGCCAAACTTTAAACAAAATATTTTGTGTTTGTCCAGATCTTAGACCAAATGGTGCATTTCATTTCATAGTGTTCTGAGTATTCTAACTTCCTGTGATTCCTTTATTTTCAATTCTTCCCTGGAGATTCATTAAGCAAAAGAAGGCAGGATTCCAAACCTCATGTACATTGGCTTGAACTAATGAAGGGGAGAAGTGAACAATAAGAAAACTACATTTTAAACACTAAAAGCATTATACAGCAAACAGTTTGACAACAGTTTGTAGACAAAAGATTGTTGTTTGCTGCTTAAGTGAATTTATTTGCTTTACTATGTGAAAAATACAACTTTAAGAATTACAGTGTATGCATTGCCTTGCATTACAAGCTATGCAATGACTTGAATTATAGGTATTACACTGTTGAACTTTCCAATTGCAAATTGCTTTGTTGAGCTTTGCAGATAATTTGTCAAGTGGAAATTGTGCATGTTAATGCATATGAATTAAAGATATTGCTGTGCAGTTGAACTTTAGATTGATAAAGGAATAAATTTGCTCCTTTGTGGATTCTTGTAGGCTGAGATACTAATTTTGCTGTTATGGTAATTGTTTATGGGTTGTGTTGAAATGAAACAATCCATTGGTGTTATTTATTTATTTGTTAGATTTTTATCCTGCCATATTACTTTATGCCTCTATTATTGTGGTAGTAGAGTAAAATGTCAACTGTATGGTATGTCTGGAATATATAAGGATTGTTGTTTTCTAAAATCTCCTGCAGGAGGCAGCAAACCATAAATCATGCCAATTATTTTTGCTTTCCTATCTGAAACCAAAAGGGTACATGTAAGTTGTATGATTCTTTTAATATTTTACATCGTGATTATTTTAATGTTTTTAAAGACATGAAACTTGTACTCTGTTTTTGTGTTTTTGTTAGGAATTTCAACGATTTACTTTACCCTTCTGCAATACTGTTATGCTACATTAATACATAATAAATACAGTATATATCTTGTATAGTATCTTGTATAGTATCTAGTATCTTGTTCAGCTTGTCTGAATCATAGCTCATTTCATCAGGACTATCAAATATCCTATTATATACATAGAATTTCACATAGTTTGCAGGGAGGAGAAGAATTCAATATACAAATAAGTGATAAATGCCTATATAAGTGCGACATGCATAACAAAGTTGTTGAATGTACTAATATAGTGTCTCTCTGTGTGTTTCTAATAAGAGGTACTATTCTCTATTTAATCTATGAAAAACAGTGCTCCATCTTCTTATGAAATCCAATCCAGCTGTTTTATGACTAAAGTGATACCTGCTTTCCTGTCCCAAATCTGGACACTTTGGAAGTGCATCTAGCATACCTTAAAGAAAAAGATAAAACACGGAAAAATGAAATACCAGTATCCCAGAATCATGACCCAGCACACTGGAAATCACTAATCTTGCTAGCTGCTGTAAATCACTAATCCTGCTAGTAACATCTCCATCCTTGTCAAAGAAGCGATTGAATGCGAACAGAAGCATCCCAATGCTGTCTTATTTGGACTGGATGACACCAACAAATCACAAAGATTTGCGACATTAACAACAGTCAAAATAGGGAGGGGTCTATCAAATCCAGCAACAGTTAACAGTGGTGTTCCCCAAGGCAGCATTTTAGGACACACACTCTTTCTGCTTTACATCAACGACCTATGCGATC
The DNA here is from genome assembly GCF_049901715.1 of Pseudonaja textilis. Lineage (NCBI taxonomy): Eukaryota > Metazoa > Chordata > Lepidosauria > Squamata > Elapidae > Pseudonaja > Pseudonaja textilis. The sequence goes on along the minus strand of NC_142008.1, from coordinate 85,457,069 downwards.
ATATTACAAGCAGCTGCGTCCTCTTCACCGACGACGTAAAATTATTTAACACCACTGACAATGCTGCTGCCCTACAAAACCAACTTGACTATGTGTCAGAATGCTCGTGTAATTGGCAACTCCAAATTTCAACTAATAAGTGCTCTGTCCTACACATTGGCAATAAAAATGAGAACACCAAATACAAGTTGGGCAGAAGCAATCTCGTAGACCAGTGGTCGCCAACCAGTGGGCCAGGGACCACTGGTGGTCTGCAAGAAAATTTTGGTGCTCTGCAGAGAAATGTCACCCCAAAGCACCCCCCAAAGCAATTAATCCAGGCTGCGCGGGAACACAAGGCTTGCGTCATTTGCATTGTGAACAATACGAGGTAGTGAGAGGAGGGGGGAAAGGGCAGAGAGGAGGAACTTGCCCCACTTGCCTGGCCTGGCCACTGGGGTGCTTCTTTCTGCTTCTTTCTTCTTCTGCTTTTGGCTGCACACAAGGAAATAAAAGTCTTTCTTTCTCTCCCCCAAACTCCACCAGAAATGAGTCTTTGGGACCAGAGGTGGTATTCAGCAGGTTCTGACCAGTTCTGGAGAACCAGTAGCAGAAATTTTGAATAGTTCAGAGAACCAGCAAATACCACCTTTGACTGGAAATTTTATAGTATCCTTCCCCTGCCACACCCATCATGCCATGCCCACAGAACCAGTAGTAAAAATTTTTGAATCCCACCTCTGTTTGGGACCCTGCAAGGCATCCTGCTCCAAGAGGCTGCGCCGGCGCAACAAATCTCACAAAGAGCCATTCTGGCGGTGTATGGGGGACAGAAAGAAAGACTTCTGCTGCTTCTGCTGCTTTCCTTGTATGAAGTCTAAAGTCTCTCTCTCTCTCTCTCTCTCTCTCTCTCTCTCTCTCCCCCCGCCCTGAGAACAGAGCTGGAGATGGTATCCTGCAATGAAGAATAATCAATTGGTAGGAAAACAGGGTGGGGAATTTTCCTGCAGACTTTTTTTGATATTTCCCCAAGGCCTCTATTTCACGGAATTTAAAATAATGAGTTTGGTGGTCCCTGAAGTCCAAAAGGTTGGTGATCCCTGTTGTAGATGACCCTCACTCTTTCACTCTATCTTGTTTCCCCGAAAATACAACCTACCCTGAAAGTAAGTCCTAGCTTGATTTTTACACGTGTGCCTATACCTCCCCAAATAAGCCCTAATTAATATCCCGCCCACTCCAAAGTGGGCGGGTAAAAATTAAGCTAGGGTTGGGATGGAGAGATGGACCTGCCCTACTGCTTACCTTTGGAAGCTGGCAAGGCTTTCCTGAAGGCCTCTGTAGATGATAACAAAGCTCTGCATCAATCCAGAGCTCTGTTATCAGTTGCAAAGGCCTTCAGGAAAGCTTGCTGGCCACAGAAGAAGTTCCTGAAGGCCTCTGACAGAGAAAAGGAGGCCGAGGGCAATGCACACAAGTGAGGTTAGTTGATGACATTCCCCGAAAATAAAACCTGGTACCTTTTTTGGTGGTAAAAAAATTATAAGACAGGGTCTTATTTTCAGGGAAATACGGTAGGAGCACTCATCTTGAATGATATAAACCCCAGTGCTCACTGTAACAGCATTACCAAAAAGGCATTAAGAGTTGTTAACCTTATTTTGTGAAGCTTCCTCTCCGGCAACATTGAACTGCTAACTGGGGCATACAAAACCTTTGCCAGACCAATTCTTGAATACAGTTTATCTGCCTGGAACCCATACTGTATATTGAACATTAACACAATTGAGCAGGTTCAGAGTTATTTCTCAAGAAGAGTATTCCACTCCTCTACTCACAATAGAATTCCCTATGCCTTCAGGCTTGAAATTTTGGACTTGGACAATCTGGAACTATGCCACCTGTAGTCCAATCTAAGCATAGCACACAAAATTGTCTGCTGCAATGTCAATGACTTCTTCAGCTTCAACCACAATAATGCATGGGCAAATGATCGATACAAACTCAAGGCTTCAATCTTGATTGCAGAAAATATAACTTCAGCAACAGTGTGGTCAACACCTGGAATCTGACTCCATTGTTACAGCCTCAAAGACTCACAGCTTCAATCTCAAATTGTCTACCATGGACATCCAATTCTTAAGAGGTCCTTAAAGGGGGTGTGCTGTCCAGACAGTTTATAGTTAGTTAAGAATTGGGAGTTGTCCCCTTAAGGGAATGCATCATGGTAAATGTAGTTAAGGTCTCCTGGGAAATGTAGTCAATATCATGTGGCTACATCTGTAATCCTGATTGGTCACTAAATTAACCCTTAGTAGGTTGGGTTGCCTGAACTCCAGCAGCATGCTGGCGCCTCACCCCCTTGTTTCATCATTATGAGAATGAAAAGAGACTTTACATCATAAAGTCAGCTATGCAGAGAATTGGACATTGAGATGAATCTTGACGTAACTGTGAGTTATATTTGAAGATGTCTGATGAACCAATAAAGAGACTTTCTATGGATGCCTTTGTGGAGTTTAATCTGTCTGCCCTATAATCAGCTAGTGGTTGTAAAGGCCAGAACAGTAAAAGGATAGTTATATCTTCAATTTCCCATGAAAAGTAAAATGAATATTGCTTATCTGGACTCCCTAAGTAAAAAGACAGTTAATCTGAACTCCCAAAAGTAAAGAATTATTGTTATGTCTGAATTCCTGTGAGGATTAAAAGTAATTTGAATTTCTGTGCTAAAAGCAAAAGTCTATTGAAGCCAGGAGTGAATGTACAATGCTAATCTGAGTCTCCAGAGTAAAGACATAAATTATTCAGATTGCCAGTGCAGGACTTTCTCTTCTTGTGCAACCAAGTTCTAAAGCCTGTTTGAATTGCTGGGAGGGGGCCAGAAATCCACATTTCTCAAGAAAAAAAAATCTGCTGAATCAATGACTGTTTGCAAAAGGAGCGGGAATTGAGGCAAGAAGCCAATATTTCCAGAGCCCTTTAGCCACAAAGAATGAGGAAGGTTTTCGACAGGAAGTAGGTGATAAAATTCCTTGCATTCCATTGTCTCCACAGTAATGGACTGCCAGTGAGTCCTATAGTCATTGTCTTCAAACCCTTACAAATGCAGATGAGAGAGGCCTCGCATGCCTACTTGTAGATGAAGTAGCCCATAAAAATTCCTAGCAGTTAGCCATCTCCATAGAAACAGGCGGTGATTCCTCCCCCTTTTGAAGACAGAATGCAAATCCAGCCAGCATTTTAAATCAGCAGTCTCCATACCAATGGGGCACATTCCCCTGAAGACAGAAATCTGATCCAGGTGGGCAATTTAAATTCAGAAATGCAGTTGTCATTTCTCATTGGTGAAAAGGCCTAGAAGATTTTTCTTTTTTCTCTTTCTTTACTGAAAATTAAACGATAACAGCCTACACTGCTCAGCAAAGGGAAATCATTGGACTAAAGTATAACCTTATTTGATGATTCTTTTTTCTCTCACATAAGTTTCTACAACCTAGTTTTTTTTTCACAGCCCAGCTGCTTGCCAACCAACTGCTAGCCTGTAGCACCATCTGGTGGTCAAGTATGAATTTCACAGGAAAATTCGAAATTTATTCACCAGTTTACAACAGTCCTTTGCCACATAACCCCAAGGGTCCAGCACCACTAAGAGGCCAATCTGTGTACTGCATCCATGTCTTCCAGACCAAGCAAGAATCACTAACAGGCCAACCTGTGTACCACACCAGTGTCTTCCAGACCTGGCAATGCACACCCCTAGTGATCAACCACTGAATTTCAACAGAAATTTCTAAATTAATTCACTAGCTTGTAGCAACCCCTGGCAACTTAACCCAAGGGTCCAGCTCCACTAAGAGGCCAATCTGTGTACTGCATACATATCTTCAAGACCGAGCAAGCATCACTAACAGGCCAACCTGTGTACCGCACCAGTGTTTTCCAGACCTGGCAATGCACACCTCTACTGGTCAACCACTGAATTTTACAGAATTTTCTAAGTTCAACCACAATCCTGCAGTGCCACCCTAGAAGAAAAAAGGGAATTGCACAGAAGCCACCAAATATTTCCAAATACACCTTTTGCCAATTTGAAGCATAGCAGCATCTTCAGCCAGGACAGATGTCTCTGATGTACCAGAGGACTCGAACCCTCCACTCACCTTCAAAGAGAATGGGGAGCCTGGTTCCCAAAACCCTGTTTCGGATGTCCAACATTCTGAAGAGACTGTGATATCTCAGAAAGCCTTTAATTTCAGACAACATAGGAAGTTACCAAACCGATAGAGTCATTCTTGAGGAAGGATTGGGACAGGCAGTATCGTTGTTATGCAGACTCATGGAAGGAGCTAGTAAAGATTTGCAAAGCTGCAAAATGCAAGCTGTCCATCAAGGAAATCTGCACATTGCAGGAGGACCTACATGACCTTCTTGCACGGTGGAGAGACAGCGAAAGTAAACTCAAGTTCATCCAGTCGAGGCTGGGTGACCCAAAGCTCCAAGAATACATTCAATGCTTTGAGGAGATAAACAAGGAATGCGAAGACTGTATTAAGGAAGGCAAAAATGCCCTCCAGTCAGTGCTCTGTGATGTTCTACAGCTGGAAGGAATGTCAGGGGAGAGGGCCACATCTGACATAGCCCCCCGATCACAATAGTGGCTACCTCCCACTATTCTAAGAAAGCCTCCTTCCTTCATCCCAAACCAGCTAGATCTCAAGCAGGTTCCAGTGTTTCATGACAATTCTCTACTGCTAGCTCTTCCCATTCTTCCAGAGCATCCTCCTAACCCAGCGATGCAACTAAAGCCTCACAAGGAGCAAGTTACGCTGACTGAGCTGCAGAAGCTGAGATAGAAGCTGCAGTAGCAGATGCAGATCCACGTGCGACACAGGAGGTGACACTGCAGAAGGTAGCAGTAGCAGCTCAAGCAGCAGAAATGGCCAGCCAACAGGCAAAAATGGCCAAAGCCCAGGCCAACCAACAGGCAGAAATGGCCAGACAACAGGTAGAAATGGCCAAAGCCCAGGCCATCCAACAGGCAGAAATGGCCAAAGTTTGGGCCCAATTGGAGCTGGTCATATGACAAAGGGAGTTGGCAACAAAAACAGCATGGGCTGCAGCATTGCAGAAGGTGGCCGACAATGCCTCCCTTAACTTTGACCTCAAAGAGTTGGGAGAAGAGAGCCCAGATAAATGGGTCAAGGCCTACGTGGATAAGCAGCACTCGCTATAAAAGAAGCAAGTGGAACCAGCACGGTTAGTTAGCAGTCTCCCAGGGCCAAGGAATTGAAGGGGAGAATCTCAACCACAGGATCTACACACCGGTCAAGAACTTGACGTCATAAGACCTAAGACTCAAGATTCCCTTCTCACAAACAGCAAACTTACCCCAATGTCTCACAGCTCACTGGGCAAGCAACTTAGCCCACCGGTTACTACAAAGATTTCTCAACAGGTAGGCATGCAAACAGCCACAACTGCCACACTCAATACCACACCCTCAAGGCAACTCTAAAGCAGATATGGGGTGAGACGAATGTGGTACCCACACCCAGAGAGCCCACCTGCATATGTGAAGCTCACCACCTTCTCATAAAGTACTCTGAGGATAACCACGAACCATCCACAACACATGCCCTCCAGCCAGAAAGCCACACCTACAATGACACTATACCAATAGATGATCTGCCATCACAGGAAGAAACAGAGAACCATTACTACGATAGGGAAAGCTGGACTTAGCAGCCAATGGTGTGTATAAATTTATCGACAAGCTAGGCAGGGAATACCTACTGTGGAAGAGCATTTTCAGAAGTACCATTCAACAAGAAAGGCTGCACCCTGGCGAAGAGCTTAAATTTCTGTTGGCATGGCTGGGACCATGATCTGCTGAAATATGAAAGACGCTTACTCAGACATACTAAATGACCCAGGCACAGCCATGAAATGTTCGTGGGATGCTCTGGACCAAAAGTATGGTGATAACACAATGATGGAATAGTCGCTCTTAGAACGACTGGATGGCTTCCCGCATATTGCCATCAACAAAACCCGAAGGTTGGAGGAATTTTCCACCATTCTTATACAGCTGTGAACAGCCAAAGAATGTTCTGACTTAGCAGATTTTGCTTGCCTTGATCAGTTCATAACCCAAGAAGCAATCATTACCAGACTACCAAAAGAGATAGTGGAACAATGGATTGTTTTGTCTGGTGCCTTCTTGGCCGCGAACCGGAACAGAAAACCACCCTTCGCCCTACAACAGCTTTTGAAACCTCCACATAAGAAGCAGCTATCTCCCAACTGACAAAGAACACAATGAAACTCTACACCTCTTAAGAGTATTGTGCAAATCACTAGACAACACAACCTCATGACAACACATAAAACAGAGGTCGTGACCTCAGCTGTAAAGAGTGTGGGTGAGAACCCATTGGACACAACCCAATTTAAGTCCCCTATGACAAAGAGAGTCCAGTTTTGCCCATTACACAACTTTCAACACTCTCTGAACAGGTGTCAAGCATTTGCACAGAAACCTCTGCGCCAAAGGAAGGATTTGTTAAGGGAGTACAGATTCTGATACAAGTGTTGCAAATCCAAACACTCAGCCAAATACTGCACAGCCAAGGTGCAATGCCAGCTATGCTAAAGCGTCAAGCATCCAGCCACTCTGCATCCAGACTCTGAGCCACCACAGCAGACAACACATAACCCTTCCCTGGCCAAGGAGTCTCAGCGTGCTATAGAAGCATACCTGGAGCCAGCAGTGAGTGTCAATTGCACGGCAGTGTGCAATAACACACTGTCTCCTCGCTCATCTTATCAGATCTGCTTAGCCAACATCTACCCCAATGGATGCCCAGAAGAAGTAGTGAAGATGTATGTAATAGTGGATAATCAGAGCAATCGCTCACTGGCCAAACCCGCATTCTTTGATCTCTTCATTGTTCCAAAGGAAGAAGTGCACTTTACGATATCAACATGCACCGTACCATAAAGTACAGCGGGGAGGAGAACTACTGGACTCTGTATAGAGTCATTAGATGGAAGTTCCTGGCTCCCACTGCCACCTGTGTTAGAATGGGATGGGATACCAAGTGACTGTAGCCAGATCGCAACACCAGAGGTAGCAAGCAACATACCTCACCTGAAGTACCTGGCTCATTACTTTCCCACTCTAGATCCGAAGGCAGAGATTCTACTCTTGCTGGGAGTAGATGCCCTTGATGCTTCAGCTTGCATTGAAGTAGTCAGAGGCCCTAGAGACTCCCCATATGCCTTCAAAACGTCTGTTTTGAATGAGTAATCTCAGGAATGGTCTGTGGCGATTGGCTGCAGACCCCAACCCAGGCAGATGTCTTTGCAACATCCATTTCAACCACTTGCCAACACCCCTTAGAACCATTGGAAGCAAGAGTACCTGTCCACCCTACAAGGCCGCCAGAAGCGACCAGCATAGTTTCACCAAGAAGCTCTACACCAGACCGGTCACTGACCTAGTGTTGCTGTGAAGAAAGGCTGAACTCATAGATTGAACCTCAAGCTTTGCATGCTTTGTTTTGTTTGATGCTATATTACTGTTTACTGTTTTTCTTAGTTATATAGTCAATTAATATTTAGTTGGTAGTGGGATTTATAATTCCAGGCAGAGTGTGCTGTCCAGACAGTTTATAGTTAGTTAGGAATTGGGAGCTGTCCCCTTAAGGGAATTCACCATGGTAAATGTAGTTAAGGTATCCTGGGAAATGTAGTCAATGTCATGTGGTCACATCTGTAATCCTGATTGGTCACTGAATTAACCCTTGCTGGATTGGGGGAGGTTTCTTTCCTCTTGCCTGAACTCCAGCAGCATGCTGGCACCTCACCCCCTTGCTCCATCATTATGAGAATGAAAAGAAAACTATCCTTTTACACCATAAAGTCAGCTATGCAGAGAATTGGACATTGAGATGAATCTTGATGTAACCGTGAGTTATATTTGAGGATGCCTGATGAACCAATAAAGAGACTTTGTATGGATGCCTTTGTGGAGTTTAATCTGTCTGCCTTATAATCAGCTAGAGGTTGTAAAGGCCAGAACAGGGGGGATGCGTAAGTGCACCAGCGTGCCTACCGTCTCTGTTTTACTGTCCCCATTTATCTGTATTTACTTCCTTTGTTCATGTTTATGTTCATACTTATACTTGCTATCTTGTCCATGCTTGACAAATGAATAAAATCATAAAATAAAATAAATATCTAGCTATCTCCCTGATACTTTTGTTTATAAGCTTTGTGATTATCTGAAATACAGTACATGTAAGATCTTGACTGCTTGTTTCCTATACCCATTTCCTAGTCAATGGGGTCACCCACTATTCTATTTGAACAAGCAAGATAAACTGGTCTTTACAATTCCCCTTTTTCCTTTGCTGCTTCAATCACTCAGTTGTGCTCTTCATTAAAATTATTACTAAAATAAAACCTTTCCTCTGTGTGCCACTGAAATGAAGTACTATTAATTGCTAAAATAAATAATCCGGCAAATTAACATTTAATAAACATGTGTAATTTTAAGGTTTTTTTAAAATCTGTGATCTATTATTCTAAGATCTTTCTTTTGAGTAGGAAATTAATGTCTATTTTCCATTACTTTCCTACACAGAATAGAAATCACTGCTGTATTGTTCAAACATTTCCAGCCAAGATTTCTATTATCATTAACAGCTGCAATTCAAGTGACATGGCATTCCCTGATCATTTAGATGTTTTAAGCTATATGCAGTTTAAAACATATAAGGATAATCACTCTGGGAAAACAAAAAGAGCTGAACTCCTGTTAGCCAGGTCCCGCCAGGAAAAAAAAATGCCGATGAGTTGCTCACAACCATTGTGCTGCTATAGCTCTGTCCCTTTTTTGGCTGAATGAGCACTCCAGGCCAAAAGCAGGGATGGCAAAGCCTCTGATCCAGTTTGGCTGGTCCTGCCACCAGAATCCAGTTCAAGCCTGGAGTCATCCTACACCAGACCCAGACTACAGTATTGGTCTGTCTTTCTGCAAATTCGCGAAAATCCAACCAGGGGTGGGGGGGAGGGGGAGAGGCAATCTACATCCAGAGAGTGCAATTGAAAAAGGAGTTGAAAGGGAACATGTCTTGAAGAAGAAAAGCTAAGACCAAAAGTGGTGCTGAACCTTCCTAGTGCTGTGGAAAAAGAAGGTCAAAGCAGACACCCCCTCACTCAGCACCACAGTGAAGGGGCTGAAACATCTGTAGATGCATGGGTCACAACTCTGTATACTGGAAGTTATTCTTAGCTCTTTTATATCAACTAACAAGTTAAAATTGAAGAGAAAAGGTGTAACTCTGAATTGAACTGAGGAGTACTTGATGCCCTGTGAGCTTGATTGGGGTACAGTGATGAAGATATTATCATATCCATCATGTAGAGTAGACAAAATATTTTCAATCAGTTCTGGCACTTAAGACAAGCCTTAGAAGAGAGCAAAGTTTTCAGAAAATTCCTATCAAGTCAATTGTAGGAAAACTGCTCTTAGAAGGAACTGTTTAAAAAAATAATTGCGTACACCAACTTAAGCCTTCTTATGGCCATTATCTCATTTCATTGCAAGTGACAAATTCAATCAATCAGAATAGAGTGGAAAGGAACTTGGAGGTCTTCTATTCCAACCCTTTGATCAAGCAGGAGACCCTATGCCATTTTAAACAGGTGTCATGTCATATTTGCAGGTTTCATTGATATGAAATACGGGGTGAACTCTTTTGAACCTAGAAGGAAGTTGAAGACCAACTGTAACAGGATTTATTACTCGTATAACTTGAAATGGTCCAACGTGTTTTGGGCCTAGTTTTTTACTAGCTACCGTGTTTCTCATATAATAAGGCCGGGTTTTATTTTATTCTGAGCCCTGAAAAAATGGCTAGGCCGTCTTTTGGGGGGTGACTTAATTCCTCTCCCCTTGCATTTCTGAGCGGGTGGGCAGCGATGGCTTGGATGTTGACCTGGGCGTTGGTGGGGCACTTCATATCGGGGTCAACACAGGCAGCACCATATCCGGGTGTGCAACAAAAGTACTTCCTAACAGCAAGCCCCCCCATCCCCCCATTTTGCATGTTTTAATATAGGCCTTAATTTGGGGGGAGGGGCTTAATTTCATTTCATGCCTATAAAACATGCTGGGACTTCCTATTGGGGGAGGCCATATTGTTGGAGAAACAGGGTAGACCTAGGTGTAGGCATTTAGTTGATAGATATACCCAATCTCCAACATCATATTGTGTTTGTGTAGATCTTTTTTTATTGGCTTGGATTTTATATGCTTCTTGCGCTTTTTTCAAGGCGATTCAAACTGAGTCCCATTGCTTACGTACTTTATCTGCCCAGGTAGTTGTAATCTCTACATTTTGTTCTTGTTCATTATGAGGCCATTCAGGTATGGGTACAAATTCCATACCATTTACTATTTAGAAGGGGGAATGACCAGTACTGCTATGTACTGTATTATTATACGCTATTTCAGCATATGGTATTAGATCTACCCAATTACTTTGTTGATAATTAACATAACAATGAAGATACTGTTCGATGGCAGCATTAGCTCTTTCAGCTACTCCATTGGTAGCTGGGTGATACGCTGTACTTAGTCCTTGTGTTGAACCAATCAGATTTATGAACTCTCGCCCGAATTTTGAGGTGAACTCTACTCCCCTATTCTATATTATTCTTCGAGGCACCCCATGTAATCGATATATATGTTGTATAAACAATTTGTCTAATTTTTTAGCGGATGGTATTCCTTTACATGGGACAAAATGTGCCTGTTTGGAGAACAGATCAATGACAGTCCATATCACCGTGTATCCATGGTTATCCAGTAAATCAACTATAAAATCCATTCCAATATCTTGCCAGGGTTTCATAGGTTCAGACATTGTTTGTAGTAATCCTGCTGGCTTTCCAATTTTAGTTTTATTTATTACACAGACAGGACAGGATTTCACATAATTCTCTATATGTAATCTCATATCTGGCCACCAAAACTATTGCTTTGCTAAATGTAACGTTTTTAGGAACCCATAATGTCCTGCCAGTTTAACATCATGACATTTTTTTAATAGTACTGATCTTAACATGCTCAGCACATATATTTTAGTTCCTCACCATGCGATCCCATTTTTAATTTCTATTTGATTTTTATTTTTTATTAACCATTCATCTTCCACTAACATTGCAGGTAAGTCTGTTGTAAGTATTGTGGATCATAAAGATTCTATCCTATTAGTAGCCAGTATCAGTGGTTGGATTATATTCTCGCGGACACTATTATACTGGGGAAGTCATGACAAAGCATCTGCTATAAAGTTTTTCCCTGATGGGACATATTTTAATGTGAAGTTAAATCTTTTAAAAAAATATTGCCCAGTGAACTTGCATTGGCGACAACTGACATGGATTTTGGAATGCTTCCAAATTTTTATCATCGGTCCATACCTCAAACGGTTGTGAACTTCCTTCTAGTAAATGTCTCCAGGTAAGCAATGACCAGTGAACAGCAAAAAAATAATTCTCCCCAATTGCCCAATTATGCTCAGCTGGACTAAATTTCCTAGATGTATATGCACATGGTTGTAAATTATCTTCCTTATTCCTTTGCAACAAAACAGCTCCTACCGCTACATCACTGGCATCTGCTTGAATGATAAATGGTAAAGTTGCATCTGGGTGTTTTAAAGATGGCTCTTGTGCAAACAGATTTTTTAGCTTATTAAACGCTGCTTGACATTGGGTAGTCCATTTCAAAATAGTTTTTGGTTTTGGATTTTCAACACCAGTAGATTTAGTTCATAATAGATCCGTTAGCGGCATAGCTACTTCAGCAAAACATGGAATAAATTGTCTATAAAAATTTGCAAACACAAGAAACTGCAGTTGTTTCCTGGTTTTTGGAGCTTGCCATTTTAACACTGCTTCTACTTTTGGGGGGTCCATTTCCACTGTTTGTTCTGAAATATGATAGCCTAAATAATCTAATTGTTTAGTGTGAAATTCACATTTCGATAATTTTATATGAAGTTGGGCATCCAATAATTATTTTTTTTTGAAAACAGTTTTATTGGTTTTTTTAACAAACAAACAAAAACAGACAAAACATAAAAGCATCAGCTCTCTTCCATACTTATATACAAACAGTGTGTTGGTTGGTTCATCAGTTTTGTGCATCCATTTCGTAGTCTCAATTACGATTATGTTACATAATAGCTCTTATTTTCAATCCTAACTTATATATCTTCATATCATTGTTAAGAAAAATCATTTGACTATACTTTTATTCATTTATACTTTATGAGATAACCATAATTTAAGTAATTTATTCTATAACAAATCATATAATCATGCCAATTCTATCCTAAAAAAAAACTCTTTATAGATATAGTATCTAATAACAAAAGAAAAAGAAAAAACAAGAATATTCCTTATTATCTAAAATTCTAGGTATTCTGTTGTCATATTTCATCATCTAACCATTGATAGAAAAGGTCCCAAATTTTATAAAATTGTTTATCTTCTTGCTCTCTAATTTCAAATGTCAATCTACTCATCTCAGCACATTCCAATATTTTCTTAATAATTTCTTCCTGCGATGGAATTTTCTCAGATATAAAGATGAATTGGTTTTCATATGTGCAAATACATTCAAGGTATGATGAGGATTCCAAAACAGAGGGATTTTATGATAAACAGACTGATTTAGATAAGATCTTGATGGGTACTGATGAAAAGGTGATTTAAAAATTATATGGTTATTTATTGGAAATTAAGCTAGAGGAAGAACAAGTTAAAGAAACTATGATTGCTTGGGGGAGGAATTTTGGATATGGGATTGATTTAGAGAAATGGCAGAAATTATGGTTGCAAAATTATAAAATGACAATGTCTACAACTTATAAAGAAAACTTGTATAAGATGTTTTACAGGTGGCATTTCCCCCCGACAAGGATAGCAAGAATGTTTAAGAATAAATCTGAAAAATGTTGGAAATGTCATCAGATACCTGGCTCATATTACCATATGTGGTGGACTTGTGAGGATGCTAGAAAATGCTGGACTAAAATCCGCATGTGGCTGGAAAAAATGACAAAGAAACATATAGATTTGAAATCGGAGTTCTTTTTATTGGGAATTCTACCAGATGTATACAGTAAAGATTTGAAATATCTGATTGTAAATGTATTAACTGCGGCTAGAATTGTATTTGCTAAAAACTGGAAAAATGAGAAAATTCCATCGCAGGGCATCCAATAATTTTTAAGCACCTGTCTGACTAATTTAATGTGTTCTTGCTTAGAATCAGAATAAATCAAAATATCATCTAAATAAACTAAACACCTCTATACAAATATTCATGTAGCACTTCATTTATCAATTGCCTGAATACTGCTGGAGCTGCTTGCAACCCAAATGGCATAACATTATAGTAGTAACTACTGAGAGGGCAATGAAACATTGTTTTCCATTCATTTCCTTTTCAAATTCTTACTCTATAATAGGCCTCTCTTAAATCAAGTTTTGTAAATATACGTCCTTTGGCTAATGTAGGTAGTAAGTCCTTCATTGATTGTAATGGATACAATGGTTCTACACATATGGCATTTAACCCTCGTTAATCTACACACAAATACAATCCACCATCTTTTTTTTCCCCGGAATAACACTGGCGCTGCCATATGACACCTTCCTGGAGTTATAAATCCTCTTTTTAAATTTTTATTGATGTATTTTCTCATTTCTTCCAATTCCTTTTGAATACATTTGGGGTTTGGGTAATGCCACTTCTGGGAACAATTCGATGGCACAATCTGTAGGTCAATGGGGTGATAAACAATCAGTACCCTCTTCATTAAATACATCTGCTAAATCTTCATATGCACTCAGATAGGTGTTTTCGGTAAATGTTCCCTCTTTCACTTGCTTTGTATTATTAGATGGATGAGGTGAGTCATCATCATGGCATGGTGGATTAGGACCCATGGCTAGACATAATTTATGATAACCCCCTTCCCAGTGTATAATGGGCTCCCATTTATCAAGCCAAGCTAGTCCCAGAAGTAATGCCTCGCTCATGTGAGGAACCACCACAAAAGATATCCATTCCCAGTGCTCCCCCATCACCATTTTAATGTATTCAGTTCTATGAGTTGCTGGAGCTCCACCCAATATAGACCCATCCCCCCTTTTGAATTTAATAGGAACACCTAATTTCATAACTCTCAAATTTCATTTATCAACCACTGCTTGTGTTATTAAACATCTTGTGCATCCTGAATCTATCAATGCCCCCACCTTGATTCCTTGATCAATCCGTTTATTCCATAAATACATGTGTAAAATAAAAGGATGAATGGGCTTACTTACCATTGGATCATCTGGCATCTCATTGTCCATTTCAGCTTCTCCCAATGTAGCAGATTGCATAAGAGATCTTTCATCTTCCACTGGAATATCTGGCAAATTCACTATTACTCCCCTCGCCTTGTCTTGGTCATGCCAATCTCGTCTACTTGGTTTAGTCTTATTCAATTCTGAACCAGGTCAGGGATCTTTCTCTGTCATAGGTGGAATTGGACAATCCATAGCCCGATGTCCTGGTCCATCACAGAGAAAACATTTAAATGTTCTCCTAGTATTTTGTGTCGATATTGTTCTAGGTTGCGGTTTTGTGCTTGAGCTTATAAACTTTCATGGTTGTATAAATCCTTCCAGCCTCGGTCTCAACCGACGTAAACCATCATCTAATTCAATTGCCACACGATACCAATCAGTCAAGGTAGCATACGAACCTCTATATAGACAAGCCTGATGTAGTTTAGGGTCCAGTCCTTTAAATATATGAATTAATAAACTCTCCAGCAATGAAGGGAGTTTACTAGCCACTCATCAGAAATCATTTACATATTCTCGTGCTGTTCTCCCTTTTTGTTTCACAGCTAACAAATCCTCTTCTGCTTTCTTATCTGCTGATGTATCTTCAAACTGATTTCTTAGCGCGTCCAAAAATCGTCCTATATCCCTCAATTCCTCTGCCCTATGGCAATATAGATCAGATGCCCATTCGTATGCTTTTCCTACTAAAACTCCGGTAACGGCCACTACCATTGACCAATTTGAGTGGTAACAATGGGAGTATAAATCAAAGTGGTTTAATACTTAAGAAAACAGGCACTTTATTTGTATTCCCATCAAACGTGGCTGTTAGAGGATGGGGCCTCCACCTCCCTGGTACTGGACCTCCCCAATGGGGTCTATAATCTATGTCCCATGGGTCTACTGAGCGAGGTCTCATGGAATATCTATCTTCTTCCATATTTCTATCCTCCATTCTCCTAGATTGTAAGTCTGATCATTCCAATCCCCTCCCGACCTTAGACTCCTGAAACGCTAATGGACTGGATGCATATAAAGGGTCCTTTTCAGGGTGTAATACTTGTTTTCGAATCAAGGTCCCCCTTTCCTTTGTTTCTTTTAAAGTCACCTCCCCGAATTGTATCCTTAACATTTCTAACGTGTCACTTCCTGGGATTGCCCAATGACTTTCATCAGCCTATATTCTTTCCCCTTTTCCTCCTTCAAACCATGGCTGGGGTCACTTAATCGCACCTTACTTGTTTTGGGTTTTACTACCGATGATACTGTCAATGGTCTTCTCTCTCAATTTCCACAGTCCATTTTTCATTACCTTCTCCACCATCATCTTCAGCCACTTCTATGCCTTCCTCCACTGTCCATTCTGGATCCATGCCCTCTGCCATGATTCTCAATAAACTGTTTTTTTGAAAATAAAGGCGAGCGCTGACTTTCTGTTACCCTCAGTTTGATTTCGTAGGAATTCTAGCAATAAACTATGTTACTCACAGGGTTTTTGTGAATAGGTTCGTTTAGTTTCACTCGTTGTCCTTCAAACACGGCAACAACGGTTATACCGGGTAAAGTCAGCGCTGAGATCATTCGCATCTCAGCGCAATTTATCATGAAGCCCCACCCTGTGCAGCTAACATCCGCCTTCCCCATTAGTCCTACGTGCCTCCACCCCGCAATTCTAAATGCAACTAATTAACCCTGCAGTATGTGGTTTAAATCTCAAGCCGCAACTTAATTCCCCCAATTCCACCCCAATGAGCCTCCGTGTTTTATTTCTGGAAATGAGATGAGTCGGAGCAATAAACCTCCTCCCACCTCCTTGTCACATGTCCGTGGCAATACGGGATAGATGAGTTGAGCCAGGATGGGATCTACAGGAGTGGAAAACCTTCCCCGAGGATCTACAGGAGCACAAAACCCTCCCCAACCAAGTCAATATGTTGGAAATGGCAGGATCGGATGTTCCTTCCCCAATCAAGATAACATGTCGGGCTTCACTCCAGGGGATGAACCGGTAGGATCGTTGAAGCCCGACAGAAATGCTTATTTCCAGAAGTTTATTCTTTTCGGTTGAAGGGGAAAAGTCCAGTGTTTACACTTCCTCCTCCTTCCCTTGGCTGGGGATAAACAGTCCTAGGGGTAGAGTGATTGGTTCAATTGGGTCGCTTACCAGCGGGTCATCTTCCAGATCTCTTTCGGACTGGCCCAGGTCTCCTTGGGGCATTGGGGATTCTTGCTCTGGGTTGCGGGGGGACCGGAACTTCACAGCTTCTCAATTTCTCAGGCCAGTTTCTTTTCCTGGAGGGTTGGGTTTTCCAGGTTTCCCCCCGATGGGTGGTCTGGCTTTCTGGCAGGGGTTTTTGAACAGCATTCTGCTGCGTGGTGCCCCTCTTTTCCACACTTTAAAGCAGTCAGCTGGTCTTGGAGTCATGGTGGCTTGGGGTTTGAAAAAATTCCACTTTCCCTGGGGTGGGGATCTTCTGCAGACTTTGCCACTGTGGTACTGGTTTCGGGTCACGTCTATCTTCACCTCTTCTGCCATCAAGTACCACTCATGCAGGAGGTTTGGGGCCGCACAGGCCAGGCAGGCGGTGTACAGGTCATCATTGAGTCCATCTTTGAACCAACTAGGATATCTAGGATATCTTCTGGTCAGTCGACTCGACCGGCCAGGTCATGAAATTCCTTGGTGTACTCAGCTACCGGGCGGCAGCTTTGCTTTATGACTCTAATGCGGTTGCGGGCTTTTCTATTGGCAAGGGGGTCTTCGAAGCGGTGGCATAGGGCTGTCATGAATCAATTGAGGTTCCTCAGTTCTGGGGTGTTGATGTTCTGGAGAGTCACCATCCACCCTGCCCCTTCTAGGGCCAGGGTGATGACTCGTACTCAGGCCTTCTGGGTCGGGAAATTCTGCCCGTATTCTTGCATGTAGGTGAGAATAGAATAGAATACTTTATTGGCCAAGTGTGATTGGACACACAAGGAATTTATCTTGGGGTACATACTCTAAGTATACATAAAGAAAAGGTACATTCATTAAGAATGTAAGAATGTAAGTTTCTGGGGGGTCCCCATCAAATTTTACGCCCAAGGGTGGGACCTTTCTCTGCAGTTGTATGTCTCTGGGTTGCCCAGGGTTAATCCTCTGCTCTGCGGCACAAGGGGTCGGGTACCTGGTATGGCTGCTGGTCCTTTGGCTTGTTCCACTGCCCGATCATTCTCAGCTGGATCAGGGGTGACAGCTCGGGTTCTTCCAATTTCTGGTTCCCTTGCTCTCCTACATTGGTGACCTGGTCCATCCCTCACATTAAGGTCCTCCTGGGCTTCCCTCACGAGGTGATTTATGTACCATTTCAGTTGGTCATCTACTGGTGGTTCCTCAACACATTCTTCCTGATCAGATAGGGCCTCCAGCTCCAATTTCCACCCGGGTTTACAGTTACCCCGGGTGAGGATTATTCCCTTGGTTCTTCCATCCCAGCTGTCTCTCTTTCCTATGCCTATAGACCACCAGGACTTTGTGGAATTTTCACAGGCAACTTGATGGGGTACACAAAGTCAGTGTCTGGCTGGGTAGTTGTCAAAGTTTGGCTTCCCTTTGGTCCTTGCTGTATTCAGACATTTTTGCAGGGTCCCCTCGGTAGAGTTAAGTTTTTTTTAAAAAATTCCTCTCTGGGTTGACCTCTATTGCAGACTCTGCTTTATGTAAACACTGGACTTTTCCCTTTCAACTGAAAAGAATGAACTTCTGGAAATAAGCATTTCAAAATGAATTCTTTATTGAAAGGGATGATCCCAGCACTAGTCAAAGCAGAGTCTAAGATGCTTCCAGGCATAAGTAATAGATAAAGGGAGTTACAATCCCTCCCCTTATTTAGATGTGGATTTAGTCAAACAAAGAACCAACATGTTTATTCCCCTCTCCCCTTCTCTGGGAACATATCTTAGAAGAGTTCCCAGGGTTATCTTCCAGAGCTGGAATTTTTATGGTCCCGTCTCATTATCTCTTCAAGAGGTGACAAGTTTCTAGACACCTGGCTCCAGCCCTCCAGTTGTATATCATGTGCAGTTATACAGAATCAATATAAGATTTAATATATTCAGGTTACATAAAAAAGGATTACTTGTACCAACTCCCCCCACACACACTTCTTCCATTGAAGAATGACAGATATGTGGATCTGACATGTGGATCCTGAAAATGGTTGAGACACCTAGAGAGCTGCTGGAGGAAAATGAAGATGACTCCAACTGGACATAATGTAGAGCTACTATTAAGGTCTTCCTCATGGTAGTAACAGTGGCAAAACAGTATTATTTCTCGGCCCTGATTGTTTCTGGAGAGTGTTGCCCTGTATCCCTGTTCTGGGTCATCTGTTCTCCTCAGGGACAAAGGAGCTCATTTGATCATCTTCAGGGTTGGGCAAAGAATTTGTTCAACACCTGTTCAGATTCATTCACACTTGGAACCCATGTGTGGCGCAGGTCTATATGAGATTCCCAGGGAAAGATCATGCCTAGTTATCTGGAAACAGTTTGATCCGGTTGGATCTGAGAAAGTGGACAGAGTCCTTCATGCTGTCAGTACAACCAATGTCAATTGGTGAAAGCCTCCAGGATGGTAATTGGCAGGTGGATTCAAACAGTAATACATTTCTCACTGAAGGAGGAGACTTCCCAGTGCTTTTTCCTCTCCTTTAAAAAAAAAAAAATCTTTTGATCTCACCTGCCTGGACAACTTTTGTCCAGTTTTCAATCTTCCTTTCCAGAGAAGGTGGTAGAAAAGATGATTGCTTGGCACTTCAGAGAATCCTGAATGAAATGCCACATGACCACATGAGACGTCTTTGGACAGCGCTGGCTGTTTGGCTTTTTAACAGACCACTGCCCCCTAGAGCCGAAATGACTAGCAAGTATGTGGAAGAGGAACCTTTACCTTTACCATGTCTGAACTACTGCAATTAGCTCTACAAGGGGCTACCTTTGAAGAACATTCAGATGCTTCAACTAGTGCAGAGTGAGCAGCATGGGCAATTCTTGGGATGTCTAGGGCGGACCATGTGGCACTACTGCTCCCCCAGGTTGCACTACTGATGCACAAGCTGCTGGTTTGCTTCCCGGTGCAATTGTTATTACGTTTAAAGTCCTGCAGGGCATGGCTGCAGGTTACTTGAGGAACTGTTTTGTCCCCTGGGACTGGACTGTCCTGTCCATGCCAGCAAAGGAAGCAAGCTGTAGACCCCAGATCCTGCTCCTTCCCTTCCCATCATTTAACTACAATTTTATTTTTAATTGTAATTTCTATTTTGTTTAAGAAATATTTATTTTATGATTTAAATGTTTTTAATGCTGTAAGCTGCCCAGTTAGATAGATAGATAGATAGATAGATAGATAGATAGATAGATAGATAGATAGATAGATAGATGATAGATAGATAGATAGATAGATAGATAGATAGATAGGCAGGCAGGCAGGCAGGCAGGCAGGCAGGCAGGCAGGCAGGCAGGCAGGCAGGCAGGCAGGCAGGCAGGCAGGCAGGCAGGCAGAGTCACCCATCCTCAAATCACAAACCAGATATTTCTGAGATGAATTTCAAACCAGGCTGTAGCTGCCTCTGAGTTGTGACTGTGACAGTTTAAAACACAGACCATGAGTAGTCATAAATTCCCAAGCTGGTAACCTGTGATCATGCAACCTAGGTATGTAGGTTGAAATTCCTTAACACAAAGAGCCTGGGGAAGTAAATTACCAACATAGTAATGATGCTGAGCATCTTGGAAAGGAGCTATTTAGGCAGCAAGGGAGGCAACAATCTAGCAAAACTCTCAGAAACTAATGGAACTATGTGAATAATCTTGGGAGAATGAGGGGAAGGGATGCTGCCTAGGAAACAATCAGACATGAGAGGCAGAGATCCCAGTGGCTTAGTTGTCAGAGAAAGAAACTTAGAAAGGATCTCCCCTAATGGATCAAGCAGTTAAAAGTGGCAACAGGAAGTCAGTACTTCAGACTTCTACAATTCTGTTAATGTACCCTTACAATAAGGTAGAATTAGTCCATCTAGTCATGTTTCCTGCCTGGGAAAACTGGGAGCTGGGAGAACTGACACAGATTGTTCCCCGCACCCAGCACATATAGGACCTTAATCTTGCAATCCATGAAACAAATAGCAAGTCACCCATCATATTTTCATGGAATATTAACTTCAGCTATCCTCTCTTGCTCTGGAGTTGATGTTGGTGCACCACTTAAACCTAACTAGGCAAATTTTGGACAGAGAAACCTTCTATCCATATTTAACCATATTTAATCAAGTTAATAAGCTATTGCAGAGCTTTCTGCTCCTTCAGCACTAATTATAGAAGATCATCCATGCCAGCAGAGCTTTCTGCTCCTTCAGACTTATCACTCATTGAACCCAGCTAAGTCCAAGGCCACTGCAATCTTTTCTTATTGCAACGAATTGATTCCTAGCTTCTATTCTATTTTCCTCTGCATGTCACAACTACAATCCTCTCCATTTTTTTCACACCCTCAATTTGCCTAGCTCCTTGACCACTATCACTTTCAAACTCCAACAACTCAGGCTAAACACACCTAATTTCACTGAGATGCTGCTTGACCCAACTTGTGAGCCAGGGCAAGCTCAAACATGTTCGGCATCTGTTAAACTTTAATGGTGGAAACTGCTAGATTCAGAAGTTTGAATAATGCCAGGCTTCTAGTATGAATATGGCAATGTCATTTTTCAATTTGTTGTGCTCTGACAGCCTTTCTTGTTTTTATTTAAAGATTCAAAACAAATTGTTCCCTTCCTCCCCATCTTTGAGTTATAACCTGTATTTTTATTGTACTTTTATGGTGATTTTATACATTTATATAGACTTAGATATAAATAATTTTATTTTGATGGGTGAACTACCTAGGGTCACCTTGCAGCAGGATAGAAGGCAAATTTAATAAATAAATAAAATGAGAAATGTGGACATTGATGCTTTATCTCAAATTTGTGCACAGTATTATTTCTGTGGAAATTATATTCCATCTACCGGTAGAAATATTGGCAAGGAAGTCACAATTTTTCAAATTTAAAAACAAAAGGAATGTTAAAGGAGGAAAGATAGAACAACAGTTTCTGAGTAGAAATTGTCTATTTAAAGATAGAGGAGGTTATGCAATACTAAAAGTAAAAATATTTGAATTATGGGAATATTTTAGAATCTCATCTCTAGTCCAGAATAATGATTAATTAATGATTATTAGTTTTTTTTAAAAAAAACCAACTTGGATGGTTTCCAGGGAGAGAGATGGTAATTGCGAGGCTAAATACTGATTGAACTAAACAATTTTTCTGAAGTGTAATTACTTCTACAGAGCCTTTAGAATCAAGTGTTTTAGATTAACTTTCTTAACCTAAAGATCCAATTTAAGGAATCTATTTGTTTCTTCTAATTGTTGTTTCTTCCCATAATTTAACAACTTCCGAGATATGCATAAAGTGTGTGTGTGTGTGTGTGTGTGTGTGTGTGTGAGAGAGAGAGAGAGAGAGAGATAGAGAGTTTCAATTAAGCAATTAGGAAAGCAGGTGATTTCTTTTGTTTTTCCCTCCCTTAAAGCAGCCATATGGGGTGGGGTGTTTGGTTTTGAGTTTGGTGCTGCAAAAGTATGGTAAGTTTTATTCTTCTTCCATGAGACTTTCTGGGGTGAAGTGAAGTCATACTTTCTTTATAGCTATCGCAATTTTGCCTGCTGGAACTTCTGTGGAAACTTTGGAGCAGCTCCTTAATTGGGGAAATCATGGAATTAATTACACCCTGGCAACTCCAAAGTTTGAGTAAATTCCTTACAGCTGGTGAAGACTAACTTCTATCTTCAAATATTCTAAAATGTTTCAGATCAATGTAGATGGTAAACCTATATTGTTTTAAAACTGCACTGTTTCATTTTTAAAAAGCACACCGTATTTGTGGTACTAATGGAAATAAGTTGAAAAGTTTGAATGTTTTCCAGTTTACAAATACTTGCTTATTATCTTGCAGAGAAAAAAAGATTTGCGGAGGAGATTCTACAGAATTATCCATAACCAAATACAAAATCAATGAGATAAGCTGGACAGAATGTCACTTTCAGTAACTGCAAATCTCATTATTCAAAAATAGCTAAGAAGAAACAAGAGTTAACAGCAGAACAAAAAGCTGAAAAAGCCCCAAAACCCATCCAGTCCACATCCTGTTTCCCACAATGACTAACCAGAAGGGAAGCTCCAAGTCAGGTCACGAAGCATGCAAGCACACACACACACACACAGAGGCATGCATGGATAATCCCTGTTACTTAATAATACACTGACTATGAATATGCAGGCTCCATGCATATGATAATTATGATACTTGGTACTGAGAGCTAACCTACATATGTTGTAAATTACTAACTCCAATTTTCAAAATGATTACTTCAGGTCAAGGTGGAAAATTGCAAACATTAATAAAAATGTATATAATCTGAGGAAGGGATAACATGAGGTGGATGCATATTTGGTTTATGAATTAGTAGCTGAAAGCATAGTTATTAATACTGCCAGAGCAGTATTTCTAGAGTTAAACTCCACAGACTTTAAAGTTACCAAAGTTGTACTAGAGAGACTCCAGAAAGCCTTTTTGGTAAACAAATTGGTACATTTGCCTTTCAATCCAAAATGAGTTTCAGCTTCACTGCCAACCATTGTAAAAAAAAAAAAAAACTGGCAACTGCAAGTGTGGGCCTTCTGCAATGAAATAATACCTGGATTAAAATAGTGTTATTTTTAATTTAAATTTAAATTAACTTATCTACCTGATATCTGCTACTGACCTAGCAATCCAGAATCCATAAACGCGCTAGTTCTAATCATTCGGAGAGAAGAAATAAAAAGTGTTTTTCCAAAATAATTGTTTTTCACATACGTTGGATATCACACTTTTGATTTTGCTTCAAGGTCACCTGAAAGCCAAGACGTTTTCTACAGTACCGATTCCTATCGTGAAGTTATCCTATCGTTAACTTATTAGCAGCATTCTCGTGTTATCTTAACCCAATTTATTGGAATTGCAGGACAGAGCTATCACTACTGTACTTCATCTGCAGTAATTCTCATAAACGGTAGTCTAAAATATAGTTGGCCGGTCTAAGTGTCAGTAGAAGGTGCGGAGAGCCCCAATTATTTAAGAATGATGCTTTTTATTGTCCCAGGTTTCCTGCTGCTCTTCAAACTTTCAGTCTCTTCGTACCCCTTCCCACTCCCGCTTTTCATTATCCGGGAAATAAATTCTACAGCATCCTGTTCCAGTGACGCTTTTGGCACATATTTTATGCTTTTCATGAAGCATTTCAATGTTGGTAACCAACTGCAGCTCCGTTTCCAACCAAGGGAACGAAGAAAGAGAAGACACCCGCACCGACCGTTCCCGGCCAAGTCAACCCACGTGATGAAATATACCGCCGCCGCCGGCCCCCCCACGCCCCGCCGGAAAGGGTGGCACTTTCTTGGGCAACCGGCAGGGCCTTGCCGTGACGTGCCCCTCCCCCGCTCCTGGACTGGGGCGGGGAGAGCGGTGGCGGGGCAAGAGCCCGGTTAAGCAAGCGGATCAGACGGCTAGGTCAAGACACCAAAAGGTTCCCTTCGCTTTCTCTAAGCGCGCCCTGGGCGCCTCAACCAACCCAGCCCAATCCTTCCTTCCTTCCTTTCCTTCCTTCCTTCCTTCCTTGCCCTGCTTTTACTGCACAGACCGAAGCTACGGATGCCGTTCCCCGGCGGCTTATGGTGGCTGCTGTGCTGCAGGCAAGGCTTCACCTTGCTGCGACGTGACTACTGTGAAGCGAGCAAGGGGGTAGCCAGTGAAGAAGTTGAAGAATCATTTGAATTACGCAGGCAAGGCGATGAGGTGAGCTGTGCGCGGGCAGGAGCAACCTCAGAACTTCGTTCCATTCTTTTAGGAGTTCTTTCGAGAGCTAGAAGGAAAAACTATCTTTTTTGTGGTCAGGGAAGAAAACGCGCGCCTCGATGCGTTTCATACCCCTCTGCTGGGGACTTAAAAGATCTTATGTACATACTAAGGATGCAATAATAAAAAGAAGGTAAAGTGATCCTTGGAATTTTTTTTCTGTTTGGAAGGTCTTCTGGTACTACTAAGTATTAACTTAGAACGTGCTCACTGACCGGATCCAATCAGATTAAATGCGGGCCAACATTCTTCTTGGATTGCTTTATTTTAAAGAATTGCAAAAGAACATGCCTTGATGTTGCCTTTCTAGCCTTATGTCCTTCAAATGTACTGGCATTACAGGACAGCTATCTTTCATAAGATAATTTCATACCTTCAGATTCATTGTTGGAAGAAGTGTTATTCTGGTGGAGGATTCTCTTTTTTTATTGTTGTTGGTTTAATTCTCATCTTTTTCCTCTTCTAATCTGATTGATTTTCTCAGTGTTAATCCACAGGGATTTTATTATATCTCAGTAGCTAACTGCCTTCCTTTTATTGTATATAATAGATAAATTGAGAATTTTAAGTGCCAAAATCAGGTTTGAATTATCCATGAATAGATTTATCCACAAGTATGTGCAGTATACTCTCCATTTTCAAACTTTTTAAGCTAAATCAAATTAACCTAAATGTGTGAGCTTCTAGGTGTTGCTATATGGTAACTCCCGTCACCCATGAAAATGGACTATGCTAATTGAAGCTGTTACAACAGCAAAATCTGGAGGGTACATGTCCTTCACCTTTCATTTAATCCAATTGCAGGAATGGTATGCTGACCCAGGTGAGCAGAAAAATTAATGTTTCCTCATATTTATGCAATGCCTCTGCCATGACTTATATAGGACAAGCTGTTGTCTTGGATGCTTGGAATGTCTTCCTTGTTTCCTTTTAATTACGACAGAGGGTCAAAGAGCTCAGCCTCAAAGTGATGGAGAGCAAGGCTGAGTGTTGATTGACATGATCAGCTAGCTGCTAGCATATAAAGCCCAAACATCAAAATGTTGCCGAAGTGTTCATAGTAAAGCCTTCAGGTCTCTTACCCCATATTTTGTTCTACTGTTCTGTTCTCCCTAAGAAGCAGAAAAATAATTCCTCTGCCATTGCCATTTGAATCAGGTCATTCCCTTCCGAAAAAGTAGCCAAGTTGGCTACAAGATGAACTGTTTCTTCCATTCTTATTTACCAACTGTCTGCACAAGTATGCAAGGACTTCTTGCGCTCTTTAAAGCAGTCACCTCTTTTTCTAGAGTTCTTTTCTAGAGTTACAAACAGCTGCTATATTTGCACTCTGCTCCAAACTGGATTTTGGGAATCAAATAGGGAATACATAACAGCTCTGTGCATTTGAAGAAATTACATTCAGGTTTTCTTGACTAGTGCAAGAGAGTTAGATTTTTATAAATACTTTCTACCTGCTGAACATAAATATTGGCTTTACCGCATATCTAAAATCTTTTTCATTCCAATCAAACTCAGATTGCTGAGGTCTAGTTCAAATGAAACTATGTTTTAAAGGCATGATGTTGCCTATATTGGAGCAGAAAAATTTCAGCCCCCAAGGAAATCTTTCCTTTGTCTGGATAATCTTTTTCATGGCGTCACTTCTTGGCACAGTAAAAAGGCCAAGCTGTCCTCTCTGACAAAACTAAATTGAGGTGTGGGTGGTTGGCTGGAGGACTGGCTAGTTTTAAATCCCCAAGGGATCTTTAAAAAGTTCAGTTTAATTCACAGCTCAGATGTGCTGGATACATTTTCTTTTCTGGGAGTTTCTCTTTCAAGCTTTCTTCCTTAGGTAAAAAAACTCACCATCAAGCTGAACGAGACTTAACATGTTGAGGCAGTTCAGTATAACTGCTAGAAGAAACTGGCCTAGAGTTCCTTTGTTTTCTACAAATCTATTAGAACTCCAAAGGTGGGGAAAAAAACTGGTTTTCTGAGAATCATCTGTTCGGTGGGTAATAACCTATCCCCCTACGTTTGTTATGTCCCTGCATAACAGATTTGTACCCTTTTACTTTCCTCCTCGCTCCCCAATCATCCATTAAGGAGAAATCTTGAAACCATATTTTGATGGCAAGTTGAGGGTAGGGAGACAAAAATGCCCTGTGCTAAAATTATGTTACAGGGAAGTGCCAAGTGGGAGATGGGGTATTTGGGTGCATGTTATTTTTGGAGCATTTCCTCAACCCCACCTTGACTTTCAGTAGCCGAGGAGCATTTGCTGCATAATCCTTCTGAGCAAGAACTTGGGAAGTATATGTGATCAATTAAAAGAAAAAGGATAACAAATGTTATTACACCATAACAATAGGATTATTCTGAGAATTGAGAATCCAGACAGGGTCCATATCAGGGTTAAAATGAGGAGTAATTCTGGATAAGCTCCCAATCCATCCTCCTATTTCCAAGTGATCAAATAAAAAGTTCTGAGAAACAACAGCCTTCCTTTGCTCTTCCTTGATATGAAAAAGAAAGAATGCCCTTGAAACTACCATTTTGATTTCGCTGTAAGACCCTCTGAAAATACTTTTTTCTTCATAAATTGCTCTGCTTTAATACAAATGACTGGCTGAGGGTTACAGGAATAGTATCCCAGAGTGTGTAATAAATGCCAAGCTAAAGAAAATTGATTTTCAATCCATGGCTACTGCATCTTCTGGTAATATGCTGACTTAAATATGCAATAATTTAAAATTTTCTCTTTTTTGCTACTGAATCTTCTGCCAGCTTAATTAAAAGATTCTGAATAGTTCTCTTTCTATATCATGGTTATTATATAAAACCTCTATGACTATCCTGCTGTTAGCTTTTTTGACCCCTAAATTATACGCTCATACTGTCTGTAGCCTTTTGCATGAAGTTACTAGGATCTTCTGATAAATGGGAACTTCTCATTTGTCAAGTTGGAGAGATCAGAAACTGAAGTCGTTGTGCAGTAGTTGTCAAGTAGGCGTGCCAAAATGTTGCCTATTCAGAGGGCAACTGCCGTATTTGAGGTACGATAGATCATTGGCTCAAGTCCCACATTTTTTTTTTTTTTTGCCAGGAAGCAGAACTGAAAGATGGAGCAAATGGAAACATAGACTCTTAATTTTAATTGGAAATACATCTATGTGCATATGCTATTTCAACCAAAACTAATTGCTTAAAAAGGCAGCTTTTTTTTTTTGTACTTTGGAAGCTATTGTACCCTTGAAAAAGTTCTTCCTGCCATTGTTTCCATTGTAGAAAGTCAATACTCTATAAATCTTTAACATTTGAGGTTTTGGTCAAGCATTCCCTTTCAGCAGTTTTTATTTAAGCTTTATGTTCTAACTGTGTGATGTAATCAGAGGAATTTTTTCCCATGATAAATAGTTATTCAATTTTACAGCACATAGAGTTCTACTTGGCACTTCTACCAAACAAAATTTATGCCGTGATATTGCATTTGATCAAATACAATTATGTAAATGTAGCCTTTACTCAGGAGCAACCTTCCCACTTGAACTCCTTGTTCTATATTTATTGATAGTTTTTCTCGCTACTGATTTTTTTTAAAAAATATATTCTTCTCAGTGTTCTGCATATGGTCTTTATTTAAATTTAAATGCACTATTTTCATTCTACTTTTCCTGTATAAAATTCCAAATAAGGGGAATATTGATTTGAGGATGAAAGATGTCTATTTTAATTTCCTGCTCATTTTAAAAAAATCCTTAGAATGACTGGTTTTTCAACAGAAGTCCTGGTTCAAGAAAAGTTAAGATATTTTAAAAATAAACATTTTTGCAATGTAAGTCTTTATTACCAATAAACAATTTTTTACATTGGATCACTAAAACTCTCTGGGTATTTGGATAAGCTGCTCCGAATTTTATAAATCAGAATTCAGAACTGTAATAGAATGGCTAAGCCAGTGAGGAGGCTTTACTATTCTTTCTCTTAAGCCCTTTTGTCTCCACGTCTCCTATTTTGGGATATCAGCTTGTTAGTTCCTGCTATCACCACTTCTTTTTCTCTGGAACTTCACCTGTTACCTTTGCCCCTGACCTTTTTATATGAGAGAAGTAGGAGTCTCACAATCTGTGCTACCTTTCTGGTGAGTGAATGATAAAAATACAAGAAAGCAATCTCCTGGCCATGTAACCTAGAGGTTTTTGTGTAAATAAGATTCATCCCTTCTTCTTTCTTTGAGACCAATCCCGTTAAATACAAACAAAATCAAATTTAACTTTTTTTTTTTAAGAGAAACACAACACGCGTACTCTTTTTAACTTCAAATATAAAAATGCAAGTATTTGTTGCTGATAAAGAAAAATAATAGCTGATCAGATACCAATGCTATGGTCACCAATTTAAAAGTGACAAAGAAAATAAAGTGCTTCCAGTAGACCATCAACCAGGTTGTTACAAATTGCACATTCTCTTCTTTTCTAGCTATTTTTTGGTGTGGTATTAAGTCAAACCTGATCTTCTCAGCACAAATAAGGAAGCTGAATGTGTTACATCAGCCATTTGTCCAAGTCAGGCTGGACATGATGATATTTATTTTATTTATAATCTGTATGCAACCAAGAGTCATGACTTGAAAGCTGGATTGTATGTCAGAGCTTGAGAAAATGTGTATTGTATATCTGAGCTGGCAGCTTGTGCAGGCGACAGTCCCAAACAATAAATATACTTTTGTCAGGCAGGTATCTTCATTTAGGTAAGGACTGGGCAACAGCTGTTTTACCAGTAGGCAATGAGAGAAATAGCTGAAAGTAAATAATGGCAGTGGCAATATGAGGGAGCTACTCTGCAAGCGGTCGGACTTTTCCTTATCCACTCTTCCTACCACACATTGTGTCATATGTTAGTTCTGTGTGTCTCAGAGGTATGATCCATATCATTCATTGTTTTAATGAAAATCTGTAGAGCGTTCTAAAGATTTGAAGTTTCATATTTCTCATTTTAATTGATGGGAATTGAATTCTAGATAAGTTACTGTAAATTTCTGACAGAAGCTTTTTTTAGAGATAAAATGGCTGTCAACCGGCTGCAGCAGAAAGGATAGCCAGTAATTGAAGGAAGGATATTTTTCAACCCTCGTATTCTACAAGTTGTAAGAACAGAATTAAGGAATCAGAACATGACCTGATTTTAATAGGATATAATGCTGTACTCTTTTGATTCACTCAAATAAAACTGAATAAATTAAATAAAATAAATTGGATAAAATAAAACTGAAGAATTATAAAGTTGTACATATTCAGCATTACTGAAATGTCATTTTTGTTTTGGTCCGCTTACAAATTACAAATTCAGTAATTAATTCAAACAAAGCTAGTCTGCAAAGTTGTAAAGTTAATCCCATGAATGTTTGGATATGCTTTGTTTTTTTCAGTGTCTTTTCCACTCATGATAATAAAGACATTTACATCATGCCTGTTTTCAGAAGTGCATCTTTCTATTCGTCCTCAGTCTTTTTTCCCCTACTTTCCCTCCCTATATGTTCATGTAACTGTCAATAGCAAAGCATGCCATTCTTTCTCATCTAGAATGAAAATATTAAAAATCAGTTAGATGGCATTAACAATTACAAGCTCGGTGGTGTCTCAGTGTTCTGGGGAACTGGAACGTAAGAATTGTGGTTGGGAAACATGAAAAGCACTATGTAACTGCAAAAGGTTTCAAGCAAGAACATCATATTAGAGTATAAAATGTTTTATAGTCCTTGCTAAGCGCCTCAGACATAATTTAAACCATATTTTGGAGTTGATAATCCAGCCATATCTGCAAGCCAGAACACAATTTTTAGAAGTGAATTATGAAGGGAAAATTAATTTTTGCAATTGTTTCCTAGATACTTTTATTTTTTTCAGTTCTGATGTTGCTTAATCTTTCCGTGCTCTGTTGATGGTTGCTAGTCTCCCTGCCTTAGAGGATCATGATGATCTATGCCAACTTGGGCCAAGTTACAACAGGTGTTAAAATGCCACAGGACAGTTGGTGTCCCGTCCATTACTCAATACCTGTTGCAGTAGCTCCCTACTTTTTGCTATTCAGTTTGACTTTATATATAGTCTCTCCCTCCCCTCCTCTTGTTCTCTCTCTCATTCTCTCTCTCTCTCTCTCTTCCTTCCTCCCCTCCCTGCAGCTTAGATTTTTATTTGGGGCACCTTTGTGGGGACTACAAAGTTTTAGATCCTACAATTCCACCAAACTCACACAACTGCATCTCAAACTTGCTTACATTTTTTGCCAACGTTAGGGGATTTGCATGAATTAGGTACGTGAGACTATAGTTTCCTGTCTTCTGTTAGGACTTGTCTGCTCCTTCACCTTCTCCCCTTGCAGGGGAAGGGAGCTTTAGCTACAATAGGACTTTTTTTTTTTTTTTTTTTTGCTGTATCTTACCCAACAGAGTGCTTGTGCAATTCTGAAGGGACTGCAGCCCAACACCGAGGTCGGCTGAGGATACAGGAACTTGTTCAGCTGCTGCAGCTTGCAGGATGTGAGAAGGTTGATCAGCCAGACTCTGGCTTGGGAGGGGCAATAGTGCAGACTAGGCAGCCTGAGAAAGCAGCAAATTAATAATTTACTTCCTTGAAGGGTTGGGAGGCATCCTGCCTGTATGAATATTATTTATGCATTCCTATTTTCTGTTTAAATAGCCTCTTACTTTTGAATATATAAATTTTGAAATTGCAAGGTAACATATTATCTATCTTTGAATTCTAATTTCTAACTCTTCCAGAGTGCCTTCTGCCCTCATTCTCCTTAAATCTAACTCTCATGCCTTTTTATGTTCAATTCTGAATGAATCCTGATGACATTCCTCTTCTTTCTCTTTCTCTCTCTATTCACCCCATTTCTCCCAGGACTCTTCCTTACAAGTGAACCTCACTCAACCCAGTCGTGCTAGCAGTTGTTCTGAAAGGTGAGCATAAAAGAGTTGTATATATGAGGCAAGGGGGAGTAGAGAACAACCGTCATTGTAGTGGGAAGGATCCTGTGTTTTAGTGGGAGAATACTGTATGTTAACCAGAGTCCTAATTCTGGCTATTGTTCTCATGAAAGAAAAGGAGATTCCTAACATTCATTTGACTGACCCCTTTAAAACCTCCTCTGTTCCAGACCAGAAACTTCATATCCCTCCTTTCCATATGGTTTTCCTCTGGGAAAGGTTTCGTCTTCAGGCTTTATGCCGACACTTTGTTAAACTGAGAAGCAAAAAAAGAAATGGAAAACATAACATTCATGATTACTTCGCACTTTAGGGTTCAATCCTAGTATTGGGTATAATTCCCAAGTCTCCCCTAAGACCAAATTAATACCCTCCAAGTGTATCTGTCTGCTCTGTTCTATCCTGATGTTTTCTGTTTGTTCTCGGCTGGAAAGCCAAAAACTCCATGGAAAGAATTCTGCGACCCATATATCTCCCACTCTGCTTCAGAGCTAATAAGTCCCAGTTGGGATCAGGCATAGCCAAGCAGGAAGTAACTATTTGAGCGAGTGATTCTTGCTTCTTATCTGTTGCCAAGGTGGGCTTGGGGAAAAGGCAGAGGGAAGTAGAAGGTTTTTGTGTGTGTGAGGCTGAGGCCACTAGAATCCTGCTCCAGGAGGTTGCTGGGAGAAAGGGACAAGGGGAATGAGATAGAAATAGGGAGATGTGAGTGGGGAGGATATAAGAAGAACCTGTGAATATACTTAATTCTTACTTGAGCCCCAAAGCCTAATTGTGATATTAGGATAAATCAAATAGAAAAGTAGTCGATAATGCCATGGATGCCTGCAGAGATGAATTTTCTTATCTGCAGTAATTTGTGACATTGGACTTTGTGCAATGTGCTATAAAGAATCATGAATAGGGAGGAGGAGACATTTTCTTCCCTTTCTTTCCTCCCCCTTCCCCCGCTTTGTCCCTCGATGCTGATGCTCAAATGCCAAGACCTCTGTCTTTCTGTATCTCTTCCCCGCAATCCAGCCAGCATCCTCTCTTCAGCTGAGCTCCTTCTTTTCCCAAATTCTTGGCAGCCCTTCTATATAAACAGCTTATTTTTAGTCTGAGGTTAACAGTGCAAAATCTCAGACCAGTTTCCCAGAACTATGGAAGAAACGGGGTGGGGGGGTAGAGTGGGGGCAATATTCTCTCCCTTTCCTTATAAAAAGGGGGGGAGACTTGTGAATTATACCCCAATATGAGAATAGAAGTGTACAGAAGTGAGAATCCATTGAGAAAGCACCTGAATGTTTTTCAAAACTTCTCAGGCTCTTCTTAGTAAAGCTATGTGTGTTAGTAATGCAGTGCTGTTGTTAGAACTTAAAATCTGGCTTTACTCAATAGTGGTTCCTGATCTATCAAATGAAAATTCATAGATTGGCATAGATAACCCAGAAAATTGGGGTTTTTTGGGGGGGAGGTAGACGGCAAAACTGAAAGAGATAGGTCTACTCTTATGGAAAGATCAATCAGTCTTCTTTCATTTGTATTAATGTAGGTCTGACTGATGCCTATTGTTTCTACTCTGTTTGCTGCCTTCAGGTCTTTGCCAGTGACTGAAGAGACATACAGTCTTATCACAGAGAACTGTGGAAGGATGCAACATGAACCTGATGCTATTCTGAAAGGTGGACACTTAGATTTGCTTCTTTCCCCTTTTAAATTTTAAAACAATCTAATCCAATGATCTTAAATCTGAAGGGACTCAGCTTTTTTTTCATCTTCCAGGCTGGTTGCAGAGAGAGGTCCGAGGAGGTATTAAAAAGCCCTGGTTGCGTCCTCGCAAATACTGGTTTGTGTTAACAGAGGATTCCCTAGACTACTATAGTGGGTGTGAAGTGACCGCCCAGCGGCTTGGATCCCTTGTTCTCACCAGCCTCTGCTCTGTGCTGTGGCCTGACAAGCAAACCTATAAGGAGACAGGTAAGGACTGTCTGCTCTGGCATGGTTAAAGAATTTTGTAGTTTCTTTGTGGCAACAGGAATGAATGATTTCAGCAAAGGTTTGATCTTTGAGTTTGCTTACCGGGCTGTGGTCAGCCACTAAGATATCCATAGTCCATAGATTTATTTAAGAAGCATTTTTAATTTTTACCCCTTTTTGCATAGTGAAAATATAATCCACGCATTTTAAGAAAGTAGGTCAAATTTCCTCATATTTATCTATGATTATCTTCATGTTAATTATATATGAGTACTTCTCTCTCCCATTCCTGCAGGCTATTGGGCAGTGACAGTTTTTGGCAGAAAGCACTGCTACCGACTCTATACAGAACACTTAAATGAAGCTGTACACTGGGTTTGTGCTTTGCAGAAGGTTATCATCAGCAAGGCCCCTTTGCAGACCCCCACACAGCTGCTCATGCATGACATTGAGGTGAGGAACCAAATGAGCACAAGGACATGTCATTGGGAGTAGGAATGGGGGCTTGGTTAACCAGCAACAGGAATCTGGGAGAGAATTTTCGCAGAAACAGGCAAGGGAAACATGCCATGGTTTTTCTCCAAAGTGGGAACAGAAAAAGATAATCACATGCAACGTTTTGAGTGGGCCAGGAACTCAGTCCTTTATGGTTAAATTGATGGCTTTGATTTCAATGTCATTTTAAGTGCATCAAAATGTTTTGATGTTTTCTTTTTAAAACCACAGGGCAGTGAGCAGATCTTGTTCAGAAAGGGTCTATGAATATTCATTAAATTAAATTTCAGTAAGTTATTTGTAAGTGCAAAGATACAGGTAGCCCTCAACTTATGACCACAATTGAGCCCAATATTCCTGTTGCTAAGTGCGACAGTTGCTAAGTGAGTTTTGCCCCATTTTATGACCTTTCTTGCCACAATTGTTAAGTGAATCACTTCAGTTGTTAAGTTGGTAAACAGTTTTTAACTCAGTCTAGCTTCCCCATTAACTTTGCCAGAAGGTCACAAAGGTGATCACATGACCTTGCATATCACTGCAATGTCATAAATACGAACCAATCGCCAAGTGTCTGGATTTTGATCACATGACCATGGGGATGCTGCAATGATCATTAATGTGAAAAACAGTCATAGGTCACTTTTTAAGTTCTGTTGTAACTTTAAATAGTCACTGAATGAATAAATCGAGAATTACTTGTATTTCTATTATTTAATTTCAGTTCATTTCCATAGCTGCACATACATTCTACATTGTATATACATACATTATCCATTCCTCCTAAGATTTCCATTATAAAATACAGATGGAGATTGGAAGGTGCTTGAAGTCTCTGGGTCAATCACAGATAATGGCAATTACTCAAGTGTCATGCCCTTTACAAAGACAACAGCCATCTTAGCACATTCTGTTTAGGAAAGTGCTGTTGGAATGTGGTAATTCCAGAGGTTGGATCTTTGTTCTAAGAATGAAGAAGGTTCACGGAGAACCTGATGTTAATTTTAGTAATCTTAATGAGTAGAAATATAGACTAGATCCTCTTTTTCTCTTCCCATTTTCCTCTCTCTATTGCAGGAGAACCACAACAGCCCAGAAATCTTGGATCAAATTTATCGCAATAATCCCATCCTACGTTATACAGCTGGTCCAATTTATGCACCTCTTCTGCCCTTCCCTTATGCAGGTGGGTTGTGTTTCTTAGCTAGTAATCAGAATCCTTAATTTATTGACTTCATTATTTGTTATATGGTAAAGTTGTGTTGTTTGTGGTTTTTCAGGAGCATGGCCCAGAGGGACACTCAAAAACTCACTACCCCACTAAAATTTAAGATTCCGGAAAGGAAACATTGTTAAATATTTAAAAAATTATTATATCAACTGTATTGAATTTAAATGAAAATTAATTCTATACTCCTCAATATTTAAAGTACTTGACCTAAATGCAAACTGTATACGTGAAATATTTCAGTTCTCTGCCTACAGAGAAGAAAATGAGAGCAAGAGCTTATACAGATCTTAAATGTACTAATTGTTGTTTTCTTATCTTCTTCCTCCCACCCTATCTTGCCCAATTTTGCAGCTCAGGGTGGCCAAGGTTATGCAGGACTTCGTGACGAAGCTGTCAAACTCTTCCATTCACTACAACAGCTTGAAGAATTGCAAGATCCAATCCTTCTCATGCAGGGAGTGCTGCAAACTTGCCATGACCTTCCAGCCCTGGTGGATGAAATATTCTGCCAACTGGTGAAACAGACAACAGAGCCACCTATTCCAGGGGCACCCACAGATTTGCGCTATTGGCAGCTGCTTGTGTGCATGAGCTATACTTTTATACCTTCTGTGCCTATACTCTGCTATTTGCATCTGCATCTGCAGCGGTAAGCCAGGGAAATGGGAAAAATTCAGTGGTGGGATTCAATTTTTTTTTACTACTGGTTCTGTAGGTGTGGCTTGGTGGGCATGGCAGGTGAAGGATACTGTAAAATCTCCAGTCAGAAGTGGTATTTGCCAGTTCTCCAAGCTACTCAAAATTTCTGCTACTGGTTCTCCAGAACTGGTTAGAACCTGCTGAATACCACCTCTGGAAACATTGCAAAACATGTTTCATATAGAAGTGGAAACTTGGGATATTCCACCTGTTGAGGAATTACAACTCATAGCATCCTTCATCATTAGCGCTTTGCTAGTTGCTATAGTAGCTTTGCTGGTAGCTGTAGTTCAGCAATAGTTGGATGACCATGAGTTCCCATTGTTAGTGGAATAGTTTGGTCACAAACTTTAATCACAAACTGGATGCAGAGCAACTGGCAAAAACTATTTCACCTAATCTGAAAGAAATGAAAGGAAGGGTTGTCTGTGTTCAACTCCTTCTTTGTTCTATATGCTATATTCACAAGGGTGTGACTAAAGATCCCTCCCTTTTTAATGTGTTCAGAGACAACATAATTTCAGTTGCCAATAAATTTCCATTATGGTCTAGTAGGCAGGAAGTGGATTAGAAAGATAATTCATTTGACATATATGAGCAATGTGCAAGGCAGACCTTTAGAAGGAATCTTTTTGTAGATGCAATATTCTTCATATATCTAATTCTTTATTCTTCAGTTTGATTCAGAATGTTTAAGGAACAATATTTGAAAAACAGCTTCAATCCAGCAGGAGTTTCTGAAACCCCGAAATATGCCCTCCACCCAAAACCTTCCAAACAATTTCATGTGTTAGTAATTTTTTTATTTTGTTCAAAAAGTTAAAATACAAATTCCAAAAAACCCCAACAAACAACAACCCCCTTAAAAAGGACAAAAAACAAAAACATGTACAATTATTATACTAGCTGTTTGATTACTGACAAATATATTGCAACAATGCTAGTTTCTCCCTCTTGTGAAGCAGGCCCACATTCTATACACTTCAGCATGTATTTACAATCAACTTAGTCTACCATCTATTTACTATAGGTAAAAATAAAATAGTTAACAGGTAAAACAACTGCAAAATTAAACTTCAAAGCCCTTTGTCATTGTATTTAACTCAGAGAAATTCTACAATGGTTTCTTATCTTCTGCAAATCACTACAATCATTATCTCTGATCTATTCAGGATCAAATACCTTCATTTGGTTCTTAATAATAAAAGTTTCCTTAAGATTTTTAGTGGAAGCTTTCCCAACAATAACTCATCTTCCAATATCCTAAACGTCTGCTGTAAATATATCCACCATATTCACTGCTGAAGCAGTCTCACTGAACCAGTGGCGGTATGCTATCGGTTCGGCCCAGTTTGGGCAAACCAGTAGTAAAAATGACTACCAGTTCTGCAGAACAGGTAGTTTAAAAAAAGCCTCTGATCAGCTGAGAGGGGAAAGTCCCCAACAACCAGCTGAGAGGATAAAAGACCGAAAAATGCATAGGAGGGGGGGAAGATCGCTTCTAGTTTTTCATTTTTTCACCCTCTCAGCTGATTGGCTTTTTAGATGCTCGCACAATAGGGGCTTACCCCCTGGTAGTGACTAAGGTAGGATCCCATTATTGCTGTGAACTAAGGTATAAAGTCTCTTGTCAATTTTTGTCTGATTAGGTATAAATCCATTTTCCAAAATCAATCCATCTTCCTAGGAAAATCCCATCCAAATTATTTAACAATATGGTATGATAAATCCATCCTTTTAACAAAGTCCAGTTGATCAGTCAAATTTGCCAATTATAAATCTGTAAAATCCAGATCTCCTTCAGATTTCTGCAACAGGCTGCCTGCTTTCCAACCAAACTTCTTCTTCATAAACTTAGATTCCAGTCCATCCATTTGTTGGTCTAGCTTTATAGGATATTCTCTTTAGGTTGACCTGAATTGCAGATAATTTTATTAAGCTTTTAACCAAAGATTTTGAAGTTGTAGATTTAAAAACTTTTTTTTTCTGAAGATAGCCCACCAGGCTTTATCTTTAAGTTGATGCATTATTTGCATTTTTATCAGAAGGCAGACTCTCTTTTAACTTACACAATCAAAGAAAACAAATTCTTTCAAAAACGAAAAGGATAAATCTTACTGCAACAAATGGCCACATAGAACATTGAAGAAAAAAAGGGAAAGGGGAATTTAAAATTCAAAAATTTGAAAAGAAAAAATCCAGACCAAAGCTTTTTAAAAGTTAAATTCTGTAGTAAAATCCTATATAGATGTGAATCCAGTCTGGTCAGTTTACTCAGAAAGTTGCCAATTAGCTTCATAATAAAAGCCAAAGTAGCTCAGAGGGAAAAAAACAGTAAAGCAAAGAAGGAAATTTAACATTAAAATCCAGAAGATGATTAGAGTAAATCAGCCTTCAGTCAATCAATTAACTTTAAAACTAAGAATTAAAACAAAACTTTGAAATGTGCAGTTAAAAGTGAAGGTGAGCATAAAAAAAGCAAATAACTGAAAGGAAAGATGGAAACCGGAACTCTCCAAATGCCCCTTCTAGGAATT
This sequence comes from Pseudonaja textilis, assembly GCF_049901715.1. Taxonomy (NCBI): domain Eukaryota; kingdom Metazoa; phylum Chordata; class Lepidosauria; order Squamata; family Elapidae; genus Pseudonaja; species Pseudonaja textilis. The sequence continues at coordinate 85,418,797 of NC_142008.1, read as the reverse complement.
GCAACCTCCAGGATTCCTCTTCCCAGGAGGATCCACAGTCGTCCAAGAATTATCTTAGGTCATTCCTAGCCACTCCCATATGTGCCGGCAGCCAATGCACTTGGTTTGGCAGCAAAATTTAGTTTAGTTTACTTTATTGTCATTGCACCTCGTATAACAAAATTAAATACCATCTTCAGTGTATATTATGACTATGAAAATAAACACAAACACATCCTTCACATTCTATACATTGAATTGAAAACCCCTGATATTGCATTAATACTGCTCCATACAGTAGAATTAAAAAGAGCTACTGCCCTGGGATAGAAGCTGTTTTTCAACCTGTTTGTCCTGTTTTTATTATCCTGTACCATCTGCCAGATGGTAATAGTTCAAAAAAAGGATGCCCAGGATGAGGTGGATCTTTAAGAATGTTTTGAACTTTCTTAAGGCAGCAGGAGCTATAAAGCTCTTCCAAAGAGGGTAGAAGACAACCAATGATTTTCTCGGAAGTGACGTTAACCCTCTGGAGTGCTCTTCCTATCTGCCACAAATAACCAATCAGTTATTTGTTGGCAGGAGAAACAAATCACCACCATCACCACCTCAGCATGCCATGGTGGAGGGAAGTCAGTGCAGTATGTTTATTAATGAGATTTAATGGAATCACTCACCTAATACCATATCTTCCCTGACCCAATAGGATGGAGAAACTGTTCCCAAGATCAGCAGTGACCCACTATGGACATTTAATCACACAAGCCCTGCACAAAAGCAAAGGACGGGAGTGTGTGCCCTCTTTGGATGAGATTGCAACACTAATAGAAAGCCCGGAAATCCCACACTCCACACATTGTCCTGGTACTACCACCTGTTATGTGGCCATCACATCTAATGTTACAGCCCAGAAGGTGAGCAGATTGCTTAATTGGTGGAATGCAAAAAAGGGTAGCTAAGACGAACAATGTAACTTCTATCTCCTCTTAGAAATAGCAGGTTCTACAACTCTAGTTTCTTACCAACTGTAAGAAGTCTGGTAGAACAATTAGATTTGGCTTTTTATTGTCTATATAAATTGTTGAATCATTTTCTTCCTCCCCTCATCCCGTTTATCTTTCTTCAGCATGTTTGACACTGTGATGTTTGCAGCACTGAGTACTTTCCTACTGGACATTACTAGGCCTTTTGTCATCCCCCACTTTGTCGCCTTATCCCAGATGTCTCAAGAACTGGTGTTGCATTTGGGTGTGACCTGTATCCCCAATTCACTTATCTTCCACATGGAGAATTGGCAGTATAAGCAACCCTGTTCAAAGAATGTATTAAATAGTTTTATCAGGTATGAAAAAAAAATCCCACAAAAATATGTGTGTCAGTTATAGCTAAATTGAAAAAAAGGGGCCAAGAGTTGACAGTATGTTTAGAATCGTGATTGGGAAAAAAAACAAAAAAACAACAACAACCAAGGTCCAGAGCGTGTCTGGTTGCAGCAACCATTATAGCATCAGACTGGCTTATTGAGGGACTGCCTATCCCCAATTACACCAACCAATCCCATTAGATTCTTCAGAAGAGGTGTGATCTGGGTCCCATCTGTAACGAATGCCATCTGGCAAGATCCAGGAAGGGAGGCTTTTTACACCTTGGTTGCTGATTGTGTTGTATAGGTTTTTATTTATCATTTTTTTATTTATCATTGTATTTTGTTTTTAAGCATTATTGGGCAACAATGCAATAATGTATTTGAGAGATGATTGTAGAAAATATATGAATGAAGGAACACATAAATAAAAGTAGCAATAGCACTCATGCTAGACTTACATACTGTTTCACAATGCTTTACAGCCCTCTCTAAGTGGTTTTAAAGGGTCAGCATATTGCATAAATCTGCAACCAACCATTTTACCCACCTTGGAAGGATGAGCCTGATGAGATTTGAACTGCCAAATTACAGGCAGCCAGCAGAAGTAGCCTGCAGTACTGCATTCTAACCATTGCACCACCACAGCTCTTGTAGCATGCTTTTGCAACAAAAGAGTCTCCCTTTGTCAGGGGTGGGACAGAACTAAGCAAAATAAAAATTCATGTTTGCAAGATTTTAAAGCTACAATTTGGAAACAGTGCATTCTGTTAAGTCAGAAATCCCTATTGTTAACTTTGAAATAGTAGGAAATAGTCACTCAATCTAAGATGTCTGTCCCTAATTTTATTCCAAAATTAACATGCATTGTCTGACAATTTGTTATTTCAGACATATAAGCTGTCCACCAGTAGTAGTTTCCTATCTTTAAGGAGACACTCAGAATTTGAGGTTAATACAGGTTAATAGCAGGTTAATACAGCTGGTTTGTATTATTAACCTGCTTTATTCTTATGTTCTACTACCTTCAGCATCCTATAACTACATACTATTGCCTACTTTCAGGATCTTTTTTGTTAGGGCATTGTCTGTTGGACTTTGGATCTTCTTTGGCCAAACAATAAGAAGAGAAGCAAGAACATCTTCCCAGTGGTACCCTGAAAGCTATTTTTCTGACATGTGCCATCATGAACATCATGAAATGAAGTATGGGACAACTGAAGGTCATGGAAGCCACTTTGAACAAGTCTGGAAAGTGATTAGCTCTGTCCTTTCCAGGGTATTACCAGGTGAGTTACTCCATCTGGAGAATATGAAAATAGATTGGTACCAATTTGGACAAAGCCATTTATGTGAAAGGGCACATGGAAATATTTTAGGAGTTTGGTTAGGGTCTTAATTAGGACTAGGAATTATTCTCCTTTCTATTAAGAATAGTTGATGCATATGAGAATTGCCCAGAGGCAGCTGAGATAGTGTGATATCATTTTAACATCTCTTGATGGGTGAATTTTGCTTTAATGTATTGCTGCAAATATCCCTTGTGCCTCCACCTTTATACATAGTTAGCCAATGTATGTTGTTCCCAACTGAGTCAACTTGTTCTACACCCAGGGGAATGCTAACCTTTAGGACTTTCAGGTGAGCTATATAATATTCCTAAATGTAATTGGCCCATATTGCTTAAGTGATGAAATTCCTGTCATCCACACTCTGCATAGTAAACCCAGCAGAGAAAGTTGAAAAAGGTTATTTGACTTTGAAATAATGCCAATCTAGAACTGAAGTGCTGCTTTTGGTAAGTAGTTACAATCATGTCCTTATTATATATTGAGACTATTACAGGAATTGGATACAGAGGAATAAATGTAGATGGTACACATTATTTGTCCTAGTCTAACTTTAAAAAATATGCTAGTTCTTTCTGTTAACAATCTGTACATCTTATCCAAAAAGATGAAAGTCTGTTCACTATGAAAAAAAGGACCAGTAACAAATGTAGGGTTGTTGAAGACAGAAAGCTCTGCACTCTTGTGTGTGATATTTGATTAATGCATATGTTAAATATTTAACATAAAACTATAAGAATGTGGTTGCTTGAACTCAGGGCATATATCTATAAACCCCATATGTGGTTTGTTTAATATGGCAAGTTAGTTTTACCCAACTTTGACAAATTTGAACAAGAAATGCATTCTTACCAGGGTAACTAATTAGCTGTGCATGCAGATTGACTGAAGCAAACTAAGTTCCACAGGCAGTTCTAGTATTCAGAACATTTCTATATGTTCTGGATCCTTAACATTTCTCCAGCTTTTCTGACTGGAAGGATGTATACTAAACCCTTTTTTAATTATCTCTTTGTTTTGGGGTTGTCCAAGAGAAGGTATTTGGAAGGCAATTATTTGCTGGGAGGACACTAGTGTTTATCTGCCACCAAAGACCTGTTGCTTTCTTTTTTTCAGATGAAGACAATCCTGCAGCGTCAACAGACAAGAACTCCCAATAATCACATGAACAGGGAAATATTTCCAAAAATGCCAGTGGTAGAATTTTGAGTTGACTCCTAGGTATCCTGGCAGGAGTCTTGGATTAGCATATATTCTGGTCATTTGAAAAGAATAATAGTGATACTGTTTGCTCCTAAGGAGCTGATAAACTATGTCTTCTATTCAGAGGAATTTTCTGTTTCCACATCTGTTCTGATTAAATACTTTTTATACAAAGTGTCTCCTTGTTCTGTTCTCCTGTGTAAAAAAAAACACCCCTTTGTTCCAAAGAAAGCTGAAGAGTTTTACTACTGTTCCTTTCCTTCATCTGGATAATACCTGGTACACTATTCCTACTGACATAATCTATCAAATAAAGGATGTAGAAACAAGCCAGAGCCATTATTTTCTTTGTGGTTGGCCTGGCCTGCATCTCCCAGCACCTCCCCACTCCTGAAGCACCCCATGGTTCATTTGATGATTGCAATAGGGGAAACAGGGATTGTTAAGGCAATCACAGGGCGCCTTAATGACTGTCACAATATATGATTAGTGGTGGATTCCATTGCTGTTGTAAATCAAGAACTACCTGTAGCCTTATTGTGGGATATTACTGATCAAGATATATTAAAAGGATGCCTGAAAACCCTACACATTAAAGCCAAAGAATACCAGCGTGTTTTCCCAAGCACTTGTACCTTCTGTTAGATAGTGAACATCATAACCCACTTTAGATTCTCTTTCCATAGGAATCCAGAAATTATGAACATGTTTTAAAGGCAAAAAAGAAAAAAATGCTTCTAAACAATTGCAACTATTTTTCACATAAAGAGAATGGCTTATACAATAGATAAAATATTGTTTTAAAAAAACCTTGATTTCTTAAAATTAAGCATTGTTCTGCTTTTCTGATCAACACACATTAAACCAGAAGATACAAACTCCCAAATGGCTAAATACTGATTTTATTAAAAAAAAACAAAAACCAACATACACAATGCTATAATAAAACATCACCTTTTTATTTTACTTTTCCTAAAAATTAGGCTAATAGCAATCTGGCTTCTAAAATTCTTTCCAAGCCTGCTCCATTTTAAATTGCATGACTAGAAGAGGAGGGAGGGACTTAAAATAGCAAGGTCATTCTGATTCACTGCCCAATAGCCCATCCCATAGGTATGCATTGGGTGAAGTTCCTCCAAATAGTTTTTCTCCAAATTGCTTTGGCTTACTTTCTAATCTTTCTTTGGCCAGGTTCTTCCCACATAGCAAATCTGGTCCCATTCTGTTTTTGGAAAACTATCCTGCTGATTGGCAAGCAGTCAGGCAGAGTCCCAAGCTTCTTCACATACTTTTATTTTTGGCATTCCACTGGGCAGGAAAGCATAAAAAGGATAGTGAATACACTATCCTGACACCAACTCACTATCCTGACACCAACACTATCCTGACACCAACTTTCCCGTCAGTTAAGCTGTTGGTAGTTTTTTTTCCCGTCAGTTAAGCTGTTGGTAGTCTGACTCTTTTAAGCAAGACTATAACCAATTATGATAGAAATATGGAATTGGCATAAAACTCTCCCTTTTCAAGACAGGATCCAATGAGGGTATTTACTAGCTACTTTCAGGGAGGAGAAAAGATGAGGAAACATTAAGCAGAACTCTAAAAAGGGAGTAAAGCAAGTATTAAAAATGCTGCCAACTCTCAGATGGTCAACTGAAAGTGACAAGGGCAGCAGGATTAATGACACAGGAACACGCAGATTAACTATTGAAAATCACTGTGGCAGGCAAGCAACAGAAGAATAAAGTGAACTGCTCAAATGATATGAAGTCTTGGCTATTATAGCAATTGTAATTTCTTGCATTCATGCCTTGTAACACCTGCAATATGTGTCATTAAGAAATAGATGGCAAACTTAAAATATAAAGATCAGTGACAAAATGACCAATCTTTGCCAAAGTAGGTTCACGATACTTCTTAACTGCTGGCATAGATCACTACACAGATATCCAGGCCTCCACTGCCTAGCTTACTCTTCCTGTTTTAATCAGTCTTCATCAATTATATGCTAATAGAGCTGTATATTAAATGCTAAGTAATACAAAATTGCCAGAAATTTATACAGGAAATACAGGTTTGGATTATTTTAAAATGCCTGTAGATATTTCTCTTCATTATCCACTCTGAGACTTCCTCAACAGAAATATGTTTAAATAAGCGCAAGTGCAAGTGAATATAGCATAAGACAGAAAAAGCCTTTTAAGAATGTTAAAAATAAGCCACAGAAATTGGTACATTGATGTTAATCTAGCCAGATTCCTGTAGAAAGGAGGAAGCTGGACTTAATGATAGATCACCAAGTATAGGTATCCCTTGATTTATAATCAGAACTAAATCCAAAATGTCCATTGCTAAGCAAAGCAGTTTTTAATAAGAGCACTGCCTCATTTTTATGAGCTTTTTGCCACAGTTGTTAAGTGAATCATTGCATTGTCATATTAGTAACATGTTTTGTAAGTGAATCTGGCTTCCTCATTGACTTTGCTTGTCAGAGGTCACAAAAGGTGATCACATGACCCCAGGATACTGCAACCATCATAAATACATGCCAGTTGCCAAGTATCTGAGTTTTGATCTTGTGACCACGGATACTGCAACGATCCTAAGATTGCAAAATGTAAAAGTCAAAAGTTGTAACTTTGAACTTCGAAATGAATAGTTATAAACCCAACAGCATAGAAAGAATCCCTTCTCAATGAAGTCTCCATTGGGCAAACAGACGACAATATAAATTCAATAAATAAACTACTTCCAGATATAAGTAACAGTGACAGATTTAAGATAATTTGTTACAAGAAGAAAATACTCCAGACAGGAAAAAGCACACTACTAATTAACTAATTGCTCCTGAGTGCCCCAAGAGATATAGTCAGGCCGAGTGGCAGCATGATATTCATCAATCAACTCCTGGACAACCTTTCGGGAGTCATCAAGTTCATCAAAATTCTCCTTGAACATGTCTTCTTTTCGGAACTGTTCCAGGAAGGCTTCACGCTTGCGCAGTTTATCATATTGATGGCAGGTGCGCTCAAAGAGCTAGATGAAAAGAACAACTGGTCAAAAAAGGCATAGGAGAGGTTTTTACAGAGGAGTAGAGTAATCATATAAGCCTCTAACAATGCCAAGCAACCTTCATTGGAACAATAAAATAAAATGCTGGATTGCTCTTTTCAGTTCTAAGTATAATACAGTAAGAGCAAGAGGATTTCTTATTATGGTTCTATTTTTCTTAAAAGGGAGAAGGAAGATGCAGTTAGTAAAATGGTGCCATCTAGCATAAATTACTACTCTGTAGTTTGAGAGATCCAGACCTAGATCAACTGGAGTTTCATTTTGAGAAATTAGGGTTTATTTTTATTCTGCTGTATTTTGTTGTTAATACTGGTGTTTGCAGGGCTAATATATTAAGCAGTAAAACACTAATTAGTAAATTTAAAATCATTTAAAAATAATATACTGAAAGAAAAACTAAGCTACCTGGTGCTCTCTGTACTTGTTTTCTTGCAGACGTTGCATTACCTAAATTAGGTATCATCAGTGCTAGTAAGGAGTGCAGTTTGCTATCAGTTTATATTCCAATCTAGTGGCTTTCCTGTCTGTACTGGTGGGGAATGGTCTAATAGGTTCTTCGGTTGGGCTGCTTACTTGTTTGGCAGTTTCTTCATTGGGATATTGTTTACGTAATTATTGATCTGATGTTAACCTTGAGCTCAGATGGTAAAAACAAAACCAATTTTTACTAATCGGTTTCCAAATGCATTAAGGCAGCCCAACCAAAGATTTGGAATAATGTAGTTTGTGATATGAAGAAGTACAGTCAGGTTTATGTTTTTGGAAAGTGACTTTCAATTGGCAAATCAAAAGTTAAAACTTGCTACACAAGTCTCAAAAAAAATATAATCCATCAAGAACAAGTTGTACAACCTCTCCCAAATTGCTATAAATTCTAACTATCAGTTTCTTCAACTTATCAAGATGGTATTTCATTTGTTCACCCCTTCCTATGATGTAGAACAGTGGTAAATGAATAATTGAAATTGGAAGTATAGCCCATGTCATCTCCATGTTTATGACAATTCAAGACTTAAAATAGAATCATGCAGCAGTCTCAGAAGTGTATGCATTTAAATGCATATATCAGAGGTGTCAAACTGGATTTCTTCGAGGGCCAGATCAACATTGTAGTTCTCCGCAGGCCAGCTGATGGGGCAGAGGGAGATGGGACAGATGCCTCCTGTGGCACTCTGCCGCCCAAAACGGGATGCATGAGGGCTGCATGAGGGTCCCCCCATCCCCATATTTGGCCTAGACAGTCTCCTGCAGAACTTTGCTGGCCAGAGGCACCCCGGGCCGGTCCTTTGCTATTTCTAGGCCAGCCCCGTGAGCCAGATTTAAGCACCCTGCGGGCTGGAGTTTGACACCCCTGGCATAGATAATGCAGTTGAAAGGTCCTAAGCTTTTCTGACTGATTTCCAATCAATTACAATGCTCATTAATCTCAAAAGAAGAAATTATGATAGATTTTCCAACCATATTAATATTCTCAGTTCCTCAGATGACTATGCAAATTACTTCAATTCAGAAGATTGAGAAAAATGTGCGCTTCTCTATTCCAGAGTTGAGCAAAAATGCAAATAAGATTACCAATTAAAGCATAAAAATGGCTATTAGAAACCTTCACTCTCAAGAACAGTATCATCCCAACAATTGCCCTCCACATGTTAAAAAAAGCATTTTTGATAATCTGATCCTAGTTACATAATTTTAAGCTTCTCATCTACAGTAACTTTTTCTCAAAGATATCACCAGATTTTTTACCCTATAGATCAGATATATACCCCCAAAAATATATGAGAGACATAGCTATTGTCATTGTAAGCCCCCTAAACTGCACCAGGTTAAGATTGTCCCAGCATGTTCCCTCAAACAGTACACTGTAACTATTTCAAACAAGCAGCTGGGATCCATTTCCCAAGCAGGGAAAGTTAAATATAAACATAATCCTGGTATCAGATTCATATACTGTGATGACTCCCCCACGAACCCCCAGATTTCAGTTTGGAGGAGGAGTAGCCATCTGAGAGTGATGTGGCTGAAGCACAGCTACAGCAGGACGGCCCTTAGGCTTCAGGTGGGAAAAGCATGCAGCTGCAGCTGGTTAGTGAGGAACTGCTTTCTAATCTGAAAATATGTAGGGCAAAGAAGAGACAGTAGGAATGAAGGTCAACCCAATTACACTTGAGGAGACAACCTCTTGATGGGCTGTACCAGAGGCTGGCTATTTAGCACAGCAGATAGATGGAGAGGAGACAACCTCTTGATGGGCTGTACCAGAGGCTGGCTATTTAGCACAGCAGATAGATGGAGATGATGCTGGGAAAAATGCGTTCATTCCCTAGCTGCATGTTTCCTGGTCATTGTGATTCCTATCTTGACTTTGGATTGTGCCTTGTGAATCCTCATGTACTGTGGATTTAATTTAGCTTGGAGGATTTATCTTGTTTGGGAAACTTTCAGATGCCTTGTGGACTCATTGGCCATTGCTCTGTGGACTAGCATTGGTCTGCTTTTGGGTGGATTTAATTGGGACAGTTCTGGGGTTTTGGTGAAGGGAATTGCTGAGGAATATCAATAAACCTATTAAAAACCTATTATTCAGTCTGGATGAATTACTGAACAGAGCATTTTTTTCAGTAATCTGTGCAGAATAATAGCAAGGAAGATCTGATTGCAAAGGATAAGGCATTTTCCAACCAAAAGCTACTGCTGTATTCTGAAGTCCGATTAGTCCTATTTGCTTGATCAGAAACATTAGATCAACAAATACATCCAGGATCAAGTCCCTGATGGTTGATGTTTATCTTTATTCTCTTGATGTTAAGGAACAATTCCTGTAGATCAAATAGGCTTATTTGCAGGGAGGGAATCCAGAGAAGGAAAAGACTTGAGTAAATTGAGTCATCAGAAACACTTCCCCCAGCTCCAATCACTGTTCATCTGCACTGCTCCTGCATATTTCTTTGTTGCCTTGGCTGTCCCTGCTTTGTGGCAGCCATTATGGCTGCCTCTTCTCTTCATCAAGGGAGAGGGAAGAAGCCCTGAGTCCAGCAGGAGAGTTGCTGCTCTCCCCGAGCTACAGGGTGCCCCTCTTTTCTTCACCACCCCTACAGGGTGCCTTTAGCTCCTTTCAGAGCTCTCCAACAGGGAGAACTCGGCGTGGGAGCATACAACGAAAGGTACCCTGGAATTTAAAATATAAAAAGATAACATTATTCCCAAAAAAGATTTTGAAGCAGCAAAGGAGAGAGGGAAGGGAAAGGACTTGGGTTTTTTCCTTATACTGACAGCTACAAGACATAAGCAAGAAATAGAAAAAATCCACTTTGACATCAATGGGCATTTAAGCTGAAAATAAAATGTCAAAGAGATAATAAAGATTTCTGGATACTTAAAAGCTTTTAAAAGCAGGAAAGGAAAGAAAAAGAATAAAAGAGCAGGATCTGGAAAAATGGAGGAGACTGCCTGGAATTAAAAGGAATTTACAGAAGAAGAAACATTCTTTGGATTACTTTGTGATCTTTGGATTTTTGGTTATTGCATTTAAATGACTAAAATCAATTGGGTGGTTGTTTAAAAGTGTTTAAAATGACACCACTTTTAGAAGAACTGAAAATGGAACTTAAAAAGAACAAAGAAGATGCACAAGAAGGGAGAGGTTCTTCTGGCTTCATATTTCAACTCTTAGAAATGGACCTCTGGAACTATGAGAAACAACAAGAAACGCTTGCAGAACAAAGAAGATTGGGACAAAGAAGAAGCCATCTTTAATGATCAAGTAATTTTATGTGGAGGGGGAAGGAAAGGGGGGAAAGAGAATGAAAAGTTTAAGATATGAAAAAACAACCAAAAAAAAGAATAGTTTGAAAAATAAGTATAATATTAGAAAGCAACAGAAGAGGGGATTACAGAAGAGAGAATTAGAAGTAGAGAGACAAGGAGGAAAAAAGGGAAGGGAGAAGAAGAGGGGGAAGAAGGAAAGGAAAAGAAGTTATAAAGAACAGAAACAAGATATAAAGAAACAGAGAAAAGGTATAAGAATTGAAAGTATAAACCTGTTTAGAGACAATGGGTGAAAACTTAATTGTAAAAGGGATTCTGCAAAGGTACATAAGATAGTATTGTTATATTACAAACAAATAATTTTAGAAAATATGATTAAAATGATGGATAAAATATTTATCATAATCTAGTGGAATGTTTGTTAATAAATAAATGAAATAAAGTGAATGAGAGAATTAAATTAGGAAAGGATGGGAACATTTTAACTATTATTCATGAACATGTTAAGATTTTAATGAATATTAATGATAGAATTGAATTGGAATGGAATGAGTGCTTTATTTACATACATACATACATACATACATACATACATACATACATATGTAAATAAAGCACTCATTCCATTCATATATACATATACATATACATATATATATCCTTTTTTTAAGGTTATAGTGTGTATTTTAAGAATGTACCAAGCAGAATTCGATTGGTAGTTATGTATTATATTGAATGTTATAATCTTAAAGTATACATTGAAGCTTAAATAAGAGTTGAATGGATAAAATTAAAAGATATAAAAATGTCATACTCCAATTAGTAACTACAGGGGAAAATTTGTTTAATGAGAAAAGATAATATGAAATTGAAACAGGACAGACAAAAGTATAATATAATGATTTGAACTGAGATGAGATAATAAAGTTGAGAAAATTAAAAGAGGGGGAAAACTATGTTGAAAATGTAAAACAGGAATAAGATATGGAATAGAACCCAAAAATGAGCATGAAATCGAGTTTGTGTCTGTATGAAGAAGTGATAACCCGGGACCATGTTATTTTCAAAAAAAGATGTTTTATTTGTATTATGTTTTTTTCTTTGTGAAAACCCAAGTAAAATTTTAAAAAAAAGTTTAGAAAAAAAATTGATGAGAGAAATAAACATTCATCTGGAGGACTGTGGTGACACTAGTTACTTTATGATTACTGGAGACTCTATTATGAGAATAAAGAAAACTTTAAGGAAAGCAAAGTGATTTTTTTTATTTGCAGAAGTTTCCTGGACTACCCTGTTTCTCCAACGATACGGTCCACCCCAAAACGAAGGCCTAGCACTGTTTTGTGCGCATGCAGTTAAATTAAGGCCTGCCCTCAAAATTTAGGCCTACTTAAGTGCATGCGCAGCCGTTTACAACATGAGGTGAGGAGGCATGAGGGGGAAGAACGGAGTGGGGGGAACTTGCCCAACTCATACCACGCGACTCGTCTGTCCATTGCATTGTACCCCCTTGCCTCTGTAACACCACTTTTTTTGATCCTTGCTTTTCCTGCCACAGTCATTGCTCATCCAAAGCCCCCCCCCCCCGTCACCTCCCCCCCCTCCGCTTTCTTTCTCACACACAAGAAAAGCAAACAAGAAAAAGAAAGGGAGAAGGAGGGCCACTTTTGAACATGTCCAGGACTTTTCACGTTGTTATGATCAACCCCTGCCATGGATATGCCGTGTGTGTGTGTGTGTGTGTGTGTGTGTGTGTAGGGGGGGGTTGTTTCTAGCAGAATTAGGGAAAAGAGGGGGTGAAGTGGAAGAGATTTTCCCCATGAGAATGGGAAATGCAATGCTTGTAGGGTGTGATTTATCCAGGCTGCCCTCTCCTGTTATCTCTGCAGCCTTTGGGGAAACTTGTGGGGAAAGGTTAAATTCACTAAGATACGCTTCTATGGTGGATTTTTGACTTTTCCCAATTCGCTTGCTGGGTGGGGAGGATCCATTCTCCTCTAGCCTTGGCCTTTTCTCTTTGGCTCATAGCTTCCAAAGTTTCCCCAGTCTCTGAATACACACACACATGGGGAGGGCCTCCACAAAGCAACATCCCAATTTATTAAAAACCCATCAAACAACCCTTTTGCAACTTACCAACTGCATGCCAAATCCCAGCCACCACCACCCCTTTTTTTCCTCCAAGGACTGGTATGTGTCAAGACAATCCACACACCTTTGATCTGAACTGTTTACAAAAGGACAAGTGGTCAATTAAGGAAACAAAGAGGAAGAGATAAGGAGTCTGTCTTTTGCAGGAAGATGCAAATCTGAAGTTATATTATATGCAGTTAGATTATATGACTTGACTAAGAGTCTGGAAGAAATAAGAAAGCTATCATTTCTCCACATGCTCTGTAGCCATTGGGAGACTGGGAAAATTCTGGAAGCTGTGAGCCAAACAAAAAAGGCAGAGGCTAGAAGAGAATGGACGCCCACTCCTTACCCAGCAAGGGAATTGGGAAAAGTCAAAAATCCACCATAGAAACGTAACTTAGTGAACCTAACTTTTCCCCATAAGTTTCCCCAAAGGCTGAAGAGATAACAGGAGAGGACAGCCTGGATAAATCACACCCTACAAGCATTGGGTTCCCCATTTTCATGTGGCAAATCTCTTCCAATCCACACCCATGGCAGGGGTTGATCACAACAATGTGAAAAGTCCTGGATGTGTTTCAAAGTGCCTCCCCCCCGCCCGCTTCTCCCTTTCTTTTTCTTGCTTGCTTTTCTTCTGTGTGAGAAAGAAAGTGGGGGGGGGGGGCGGCAATGGCAGGGGGGGGGCGGCTTTGGATGAACAAAACTTTGGCAGGGAAAGCAGGGAGCAAAAGAAGCGGCATAGTGGCCAAGCTTTCCAAGCTTTCCAGAGTAGACTATGGCAGGCTACAGATAGGCAAGCAAGAAGGAGTGTGGGGCACTCCTTATGGCCATTAAAGAAGGGTGCAGGCGGGGCGGGAATTAAGCACCCCTCGAAAAGACGGCCTAGCTATTTTTTCGGGGGTCTAAAAACATTAAGGCTGAGCCTTATTTTCTGAGAAACACGGTACTTAAATGGAATTGATTAATAATCCTGAGACGTAAAGAACTATGCTTATTGAACTTTCTGAGGAGTAACATTGGACTGGAATATATTATTTTTGGACTCAAGAGCATGACTTATTAAATTAAGACAAGATGCTCCATTAGGGGGAAAGGAGTGAGATTAAATGGTGTTGATGTTTCAAAGCATTAGGGGGTACTATGGAAAAGATTACAGAGAGATAAAGTACCTAATGCAAGGTATATATGGGAAAATAGAAAATATGCTACAACTGATGAATGAAGATCAAAGAGTCCAGGAAAGAGAGGAGATAGCAGAAAGAACGGAAGACAAGACAAAACAGACAAACCAGCAAACAAAGCAACTAGATGGGAAGGAGAAGACAATAAAGACAATAATGACTGATGAAATAAACTTAGGGGAAAGCATTTTAAGAGATTTTAAAATGGAATTGGATAGCCTGGAAGATACTTTTGAAAGGGAGATAGTGGTTTGGGTGGATATTCTGGAGACCTGAGAGCTTAGCAGGATAGAGATGGGAGAAATATTCAGTTTGAATAGTGAAGATACAGGTGTTGATAGAGATAAAAATCCAAGAGAGGAGTATGGGAGGCAAGTAAAAAAACGAACAAGAATTGAAGTATTAAGATGATCAAGAGATGATGAATAGAAAGGATCCCCCCCCCTCAATATAATGATGGCCTGATTAGAAATTTGAATAGAGGTAGAAATAAGAATACACACCTTTATATTAAAAGCAATAGTTAGATGGAAAGATTGGAGGTTCAAAGAAGGTATTTTAAGGTATTCTTAAATAATAGGAAGACTGGTACTTGAATGGTGTATTGTGACTTTGAACAACCAAATAATGAAGGGTTATGCCTTATAGAAACACATGTATTAATATTAGGATTAGCAATGGTGACCTGATTAGAAGTTAGAATAGAGGTAGAAATAAGAAATAGGGGAAATATTAGCAGATATAATTTTTTAAATAATAGAATATAAGTAATAATTTGATGGAAAAGATTAGAGGTTAAAAGATGGTATTACCATGTATACTTATAACATCATTGGCATTAAAATGAAATATTGAAATATTGAATAACTACTTTAAAAACATGTATATTAATACTAGGATTATATAAGTTTGATTAATATAACAACTATTATGATTAAAATTATTGATGTTTGTATCAAAATGAATTATATCCAGGGACCACACTGCTCATGTATTGAAACTGATGCATACTTAAAAATAAAAATCTGATAAAACTTGGGGAAAACAACACTTTTCCCATCCTACATTACCACAGTCCCTCTCAATTCACACAAAAAATGAGTATGCTATATTTCCCCCATAATTATTCACCAGAAATTTCATAACATAAAATATTCTTTCAAGTACTGTCACATTTCTTGAACCTGTATTTCTTCCTCCTCAAGGAATAAATGTAAGCTATTTCTGAATCATGAACTCTATACTTAGAAAATGGATATTAGTTCAAAGCCATTAGTGTGAGAAAAAGTGAGAAATCATCTACTAAATTCTGAATTTAATTTTAAAAAGGGCACAGAACCAATGTTATGTAGTTTCTTGAGAAACAGTGATATGTCAACACAGTGGAGGCAATGGTAAGGCTGTTGTTCTGTTTCAGTCCTGTCCTCTATTGGGCCACTATCAACAACTCAGTCTCCAGCGGTGGCATATAAATGGGAAGTGGCTGGAGTGGTAGATTGATAGAAATAAATAAGAGTTGTGCAGAATCTTCAAGTGAATCTGAAAGAACTACTTTGGTTTACATAGGAGAATGTATATTCTATCTGTCTGCAAAGTTTCACCAATTATATCTTTCCACAAATGCAGGTCTTGGAAAATGGCATGGTTGTTTTATAAGAGTATCCTATACTTCTACTCCTTTGATTCCAAAGCACCTTTGGGATATAAAATGTGAACTGCTGCACATCTCCATGATACTATCTCCCATACAAGAACAATAAGTTTCTAAATAAATAACTACAACCTTAATGGTCCCATTCAAACTTACCGAGGAAATGTTGGTATGATTAGCCATCATGAGACCACTGACCCTGTGGGCTGATGGCAAGTATGGAGATTTCCTTGAAAGTGCCACTTGGATGCTGGCAGGGCCCCAAGGAATGAAGTTGGCCAGTTTCCTCTCTCGGATCCGCTGTAAACTTTTATGGACCTGATGAGGGGCAAATGGTTTGTAAGTATGGGTATGTATATAAATATATTTATTCAACCGTAGTGAGGAATAACAATAGTAGAAAAGCTTGTTGAAAAAAGTAACCTTGAAAAAATGTTCACTCAATAAATCATTAATTTGAGAATGTGACCAAGAATAATGCACAGGGATTTCTAATTTATCAACCCAAAAGCTCACAGGCTATCTCTGCCTCAAATCAACACTTATACATTATACAGATTTGACATAAAAAGTATAATTATTTGATCATTGCTATTGTCAGAAGCGATAGGCTTTAATCATACAACTAAAATAATTGCCCAATATTTCTCAAGCTATTGACCTGGGTTGGATCCACTTCCCCTTGGATGATGTTAAGGATGGCAATGTAACAATGGTTTGTCTGCCTATCACGTCCCATGGATACCATCACATTTTTAGGTTGCAATAACCGACGCATGACATCAAGGACAGTGGTTTTCCTCACACTGGCCACCTATGGGCAAAATAAGACACAAATATAGCATTTATTCAGTGGGAGAACTGAAGATTGTCTTGCACACAAAAGAAAAAATGATTACACTCAGAGAATGGGAGGAATCTTCATTCAAAGAATTTATTCAGAGGCCAATAGCTGGTTTCATGCATTAAAGCTATGAAACAACATTGGTTCCAATCCAAAACTTAGACCAAATGACAGAATCACACACCACTTTTACAAGATGACTTTTCCTGAATCCAGAAAATTAGGATTCCTTTTAATGAACTCTTTGTTTCCTTAAATAGTAAGTAACAGAAAGAAAATAGAAATATAAATTAGCTATTCTGACAGATTAATACTTAAACTTAGAAAAGCAGACAATTCATGTAAGAGCATCCCATCTCCAAAAGGAAGGTGATGAGAAGAGAAAAAAAGCACAGCAAAAATCTTGTGCACGCCCCCCCTTAAACACCATGCAACAGATACCCTTTGAATCATTAGCCTTTGCAACCTGCTTCTTGGCATCTTGTCCCGTTGCTTGTTGAAAAGAATGAAAAATGAAGACAGCTGACATTCTGGGAACATGGCTGCATGAATATATCTCAGGAAAGCTCATGCCTTTATTGCTAGTATTATATCTTCAATAATTTCATAACTAATTGCAGGTTGGGCATTATGGCCAATTCAAATAATATCAAAATACTATGGCCTTACTTGAAAACCTTAACTTGCTGTGTAAAACCAATCACTGTATTTTTCAAATCAAGGTTATTTTTCTTTGTGCCTGCCCTAAAACTTGCAATAGAGATAAATCATCACACTAGGACATCACTAAGTAAAATTTATTTGAAGGACATTCAGGAAGCTATAGATACGTCAATCTTCTACAATATTCAAGGCATCCACTGTTTCTTAAGCCCATCAAAATATTAAAAGAACAGAAAAAAGTACTGTCAGTATATTCATGAACTGGAATAAAGCTCGGTAACAAGGTCAGCCAATGAATAGGCATAGCAACTAAATTAGCCAATGAGGATAGTTTGGAAACTGAAACTAGAAGTAGACTAGGCTGGAAACTGAAACTAAAAGTCACCTAGGTGTGGCTCTATATTAAGCTCTGCAACTCTGCAGCTATGTTGAACTCTGAGTCTGTCTATTGAAGATGAAACTAACTTGATTGCTTGCTGAAAACTGGAGCTCTGCTCTGAACTTGCAACATGTTTCTCTTTGAGTTTGCTCCATGTTGGAGAAATCTACAACTTGTTTGTAAAATCTACTTATGTTTATAAAGATGTTAAATGAAGCATCAGCCATCTGTGTTTATTTTTCTGGTGCTGAATTATTGCTGCAAAACTCTCAATAAGTACTATGTATTAGCTGTTTATTTAGGTTGCAAGGATATAAATACGGTGCTGTTGGGATGTATGTACCTATGAGTTTATAATCCCTAATTTATGGTAACTATTGTGTTTCATTCAATAACTGCTGTTAAGCAAAGCATGGTTAGTATGACAGGTAAATCTAGTCTCTGGCCACCCTTTTAACATGGCAATGGTCCAGACATTATTTCTATCCAATCTCATATCATCTGAATATATCACAGAAAATGCAATGTAAAAATGTGTAATGGAGCATGAAGATTCCCAGATCTTGATTTAAAGTCAAATTACTTACACCCTGGTCAGTGGTGAGAGGTGTATATCCTGTGATAAGGAAGTGCAACCTTGGCGTGGGAATAAGGGAGGCAATCAGCCCAATCAAATCATTGTTCATATAACCAGGATAGCGCAATGTGGTGGTACTGGCAGACATTATAGTAGAGACCTACAAAGAAAAGACAGAAGTTTCAGTACATGCTTTCCATAAAATGAAGGAGACAACTGTAGTTTCTGATATCCTGAAAAATTTGGTCAAAACTCTCCAGAGTTATTCAGAAGTATGTTCAGGAGTTGTACATTTACTTTTCATATTTCAAATGTTGAGAATTTTCAAAATGGGAAATAGATACAAGCACTGTATTTATATTTGCAAGCTCTTCTTACAAATTATTATGGCTAATAAGCTGGGATTGTACATAGGAGAACCGGTTAATTATCTGATCACATATAGTATTTCTCAGATACAGAGGCTTGCTGTATGGACAGCAATACTAAAACAATCTGAAAACTGTCATTATCTACAAATGGCCTAAAAATTATCCTCAAAACTGAAAGATAAAAAGAAATTAGGAAAACCAAGAGCCAGCATTCTAGAATAGCTTATTGTTGACAAAAAGTGAGTTCCCATAATTTTAAGATGAGCATAGAAAATGAGTCACCTATTCTACATTTCAAAGCTCACCTTCTTTGATCTAAATGTATGTACAGTCTTCTTCAGAGTGGTATTAATGTTCCAGTTTAAAAATACAGAAAACCAAGGCATTGATGCCTGTAGAATTAAATAATGTTCACTTCTGAATTTCTTCCTATCATCTTCCTATCTCCATTCAACTCTAACTGCCTTATGAAAACAATCTTATGCATGACTCAGATCTTAATCTTTCTTTATCAGAAGCCTGAGGGAGCCTCCCTATGTGCTTACCAGTTGGTTGATTTGGGAAAAGGTAGGATTTGGGATGTGCAACCTGTCAGTAGCAATACGATTTAGAGCTGTATTATCTAGAACCACCTGTTAAAAAAGAAAATTAGTTTAAGAATTATTGGACCAAAAACACAAGAAAGGGCACACTTTTCTTGCTAAATAGAATTGTGAGATTTACTGAACAAATAAAACAAAAATATAACATTTAAAAGAAAATTAAATCACAGATATAAGGAAGGAAGAGAAAATGGATATAAATATTATTTTAAAGAAGAGCAAAGATTTAAATATAGATTTGTTTGATTTCTGCATCCAGAATGACACTTCTGCAGACAAAAATTGCAATTAATTCCTAAATTAAGAATTTATCAGCATTCTTTGGTTTTTCAGCTGAAGAAAATTCTCATACTATCATTGATCAAAGAAAAAATTAAATTTCATGAAATGTGCCAACATAGTTTTTTTTATAGCTGCACTGTTTCCTATATGCTTAAATAATAATCTAATTAAATACTTAGCCAAAATGTGATTTCAAACCACTTCCATGTTTTATTGCCAAGAAAAACTATATGGACATTCCACCATATATGTATATGATAATATGCTCCCAGTACTCTGACTAGATGAAGGGAATTTCCTTTCTTCATCAGAGGAAAATACTGGTATTTTCCTATCAATATTTCTTACCACACAATCAGCATTCTGTGTCAGCCGTTTGAGTGTCAAGAGAGAGTTATATGGCTGCACCACTACATCACTCATCTCATCCTGGTTAGGAAAGACAGAATATGTCTGCACCAGCTTCTTGGGGTACCTGTTAAAAAATGGTTACCTATTCAGTATTACAATAAAAGATAATACATGTAACATATTTCTTTTTGCCCTTGTTGTCTGGATACCACTTTGGAAGATACAAATGGATGCAGAAAATCAGAAATTGGTGTATGAGTACTGTAAGAAATTTGTTATTAACCAGAAAAAGCATTCAGTACTGAGATGTGCAACTGTAGTAACTAACTGACCAAGTTTAGTCTTACTAAAGTCCAACTTATTGAACAGAGTTTCATATCAAGAAACCTCTCGTGCAGTGCCCCTGGAGACCATAAGGGATTCCAGGGTGACACTTGTCTCACTGCAATTCCTGCTCCAGAATCTTCGCTGATAACCACATTCAAAATCCAAACCCTAACTGTAACCCTAACCCTGCCACTCTATTGTTTCCCAAAAGACCCAACACCCCACAAAACAACAGTAATGAAGAAAGAACCAGTCAGTGACAAGTCATCAGGCAGCAGAAAGGCTACAAAACAGAAGCCTCAACAACCAGAGTGTCTGGCAATTGCCTCCCAGTTCCCTTAAAAGCTCATCCTAAGCAATCAATAGCACCCAACTGTTATTACACAACCATCTCCATTTGTATCCCCACTGCACTGGAGCCCCAAGCCAACTGGCACAGTCACATCTTTAGACCCTTATAAAAATATATGAGAGTTGGAGCCAAGCTCACATGGGGGGGGCAAGATGTTCCGGAGGGCAGAAGCAGAGAAGGCCATCCTCCTGGACCCCATCAGCTGGAATAATTGTGCTGATGGGATCCGCAGCATGCCTCCTCTGCTGGCTCAAGTGGCATCCTATTTGTTGCACTCCACTCCAATGTACTAAATCTATCATCTGACTCCCTGCCCCTAGAGAGAATTTAACTACTGGGGAGAGGCAAAGTTATTCAGCTGCAATATTATGGTAAGGATAGAGGAGTAGGGAATTTTTTTATACAGGTTTACATGATAAGGTATTGTTGGTGAATTGAAACTATAGGTGATATAAAATTGAAACAGGAAAAAAATGTGTGCCCACCTGTCAAGGTGTCAAAGACTGTATTCCACAGAATTTCTAAATCAAACTATGCCTGTTCTGAATGGACTATACCTTCTAGGAAGTGCCTCCATTGCTAAAATTGCAAACAACTCTGACCAAAAAAAATCATAGTTTCCTTCAGCTGGTAAAAGCAACCTGGAATAAACTACAAATGGCAAGAGATTCATGCCTTCCTCTTTCCCCCTTTCTCTGCTTGGGAGACAGTGGTGTGAAATGCAATGTTTGATACATTTGTTTACACCAGCGGTTACCACTGGTGGTCCATGAGAAAATTTTGGTGGTCCGCAGAAAAATTATTTGCATTTTTTATATTGCACTAAATCAGGGGTCCTCAATACGTGCAATGGGCCAGATACGTGCAATGAACATTTGTGTTGCTGCAGAGAGTCTCCCCCTTTGGAGTCTTTTTGTGTGGGTCAGAGGGGGGCAGAAATTCCAACTTGGGGTCTGCTTCAGCCTCCTAGAGCGGGGCTTTGGATGAAAGCTGGAGGGCCTTGTTCTAGTGGGACCGCATTTATGGCCTGGAACTGGCTGACTATCTCAACCGGCTAAGCCTCCAGGCACTGGTACCTGGTACAGGTCTTCCCTCTGCTTGGAAAGCCTATGCTCTTGGTCCTCAGTGAGTCTTCTTCTTCGTCAGATCCAATTTGAATTGAGCCAGCTGTTTTGCCAACTCTTTCTCATAGTGGCTGCTTAGCTCCAACAACTGCTTCCTGTAGGGGCCCTAAGAAGCCCCGGCAGGCAGGTTAGAAGTGGGTGGGGAGGAAGGGTCAAGTAAAGGCTGGCAAGGCGCCCCTCCCCTCAATGTGAGTGACATCAAGCTGACCATGCCCACCCAGTCGCACAATCACCTAGCCACGCCCATCCAGCCGATCATTAGGCAGATCATATTAGTATCCACGGGATTTAAAATTATGAATTTAGTGGTCCCTGAGGTCCAAAAGGTTAGTGACCCCTCATTTAGACCACAAATTGGTCTAAATTGGAAGAGGACTTTGGATGCTTGAACAGCAGTTTTAAAAGGATGTTCAATTTCTGAAATATTGCTTGCTCAAGTGAGCTTCCATCTTTTATTTAAAATTCAAATAGAAATCTAGTTGCAAAATTAATGATAAATCCTCTAGGAAAAACTAGCAGTTTTGGAAAATACTATGCATCTATTACATGTTTCGATTTTTACATGAAATTATAAATTGCACTTTTGCAGGGCCATTTGAATTCCTTTTGTAGAGACCTAGTAACTTAAAAGAGTCCAGTTGGGGTAGATCAAATGTACTTTTTTCCTAATTCAGTAAAATATTTATATTTACAGAATGTATTTAAGACATTTCATTAAAAATGCTCTTGAAAAGATCAGTATATCATCCACATATACATGTCCAAATATTCATGAATCTGGAAAAAACTACCCTGCAATCCACCATGCCAAAGTTGTTTATTCAAACTTGCCATATCTTGCATCAAATACAATTAATTATTCATATCCTTCTTTCATTTTGATCAAATCATAGATGCCTCTAACTTTGTGAAAATACATGCCACCTGAGCATAATCTAGAAAATCTGAAATAATGGTCTTACAGTTTAAAGTCTATAACCATACATAATTCTAACCCTTCGAGATGAACAATATGAATGCAGATGCTGGAAATTCAAAACAAAATCTTTCTTCAAATTGTCACCCAGAAATTATTTTAAAGTAGATATAAATATTGCTTTTTAGCCACAATTTGGGCTTCTGACTTCAAGTTGACGGCACAGTCATAAGTCCAATAAGACAACACAGTTGTTTCTTTGTCCTCAAACACAACTATAAAATCCAAGTATTTTTTTGGCAATGAAATGGAGATTGTGAGCAAGCAAGTAGCATAAAAGCAGAAAGACTACAAATCGAACTATTTGTACTTTGGAAAGAAAAACGAAACTGTTCTTTTCTCCCTATGTACATCTGGGTTATTTGCAGCTAATCAATTCCACCACAGGAACAATCAAAGAAACAATAACAATAGAGAGGTAAGAATTCTACAATATATGATTCTGTATTATCAATTATAAAGGTGTACACATTGTAATACACAAACAGGCTTGGTGGCTTGCCCATCAATCATTTCTACCAGCTTTTTCTTTTCCAGTGTCAGTGTAAATAAATCAAATTTTTGCACTGTTAGCTCATTTGTAAAATTGGCTTTGACTGTCAAGATTATTAGGACTAAGAATTGTATTTCCCAGCCAGAATCTAAACAAGAGAAATAGTAAAATATACTTGCCTGCTTAAGTGCTGCTTAACTATTGGAGCAGCCTCTTGCTAAGCTCTTGGGAAAAGTCTTTCTTCTCTGGAATAAGTCAGGCATTTGCTTGTTAAACAGCACACATACATAAGTGCAGCATTTCACAGCTGATTCAGAGGCATGAACTTTAATGGTGCAAGTTCTAGTTAGACATCCAAGAGTACCAAGAAGAAACCTGAACGAAGATCTCTGTTTCTCTTCTTGGGCACTGTTATATCTTTTTTTTTTTTCAGTGCTGAGGCGGCCACGGGGGAGGGGGGCAATGACAGGGTAGACGTAAAACCCTCTTCCGTTGCCATTTCTTCTACACTTCAACTCTTCCAAATTCTTTTGGAAGAATTCTCACCAATTTGTATAAACTTGTCAGCTAAATCATACTCAAAATTGGCTCAATCAGAGTCAAATTATTCTACCCACATCTCTGGCAAATAATTGAAAATCTTATATGTATGGACAAACTCTTCAGTGGCCTCTTCTAGACTGTGAATCTCTATATTTGTTGTTCTTGCAAATCATCAGATGCATTTCTAAATCTCTGTATGAAATGCTGGTAAATGTCCTACACTGTGTTCAATGATGAATACAAATATTCGGTTGCCCCTACTTTCAGAAAGTTCAAAACAATCATCTCAGTGTGATGTGTAGGAAATTCTGCCAGCCATCTGACCATAAACAATTTAGATTGAACTGAATAAGTCAGAATCAATTCTGAGATCTTCCAAACATCTCTGGCAAGCTCCCATGAACACAGTAATATTAATTAGTCTGTCAGTTGCAGTGTTGTGTTAGTTGCCCCATAGCATTTTGCTGGTTAGTTATTTATAAATCTTAACTACAGCTCCATTCAATCACGTCCAATTTTTGAAGACTGCCAGGACAAATCTTGCAGTTTTCTTGGCAACATTTTTCAGAAGTGGTTTGTCATTGTCGCCTTCTTAGGGCTGAGAAAAAGTGACTGGCCCAAAATCACCCCACTGTCTTTGTGCCTAAGACAAGATTAGAATTCAGTCTCCCACTTTCTAGCCTGATGCCTTATGTACTATGCCAATCTAAATTGTTCAAGCACAAATGAAATGTTGATACTATGTCTAGAATGTACCTGACAGTCCTGTGATAGCTGGAGAGCATTGCAAAAATATGGATAATATTTTAATTTAGAACTTAGTTGAGAAATATAATGCAAAGTAAGCTTTACTTTTAAAATGTTCTGCTTCATTGTTAGTTTTTGGATGAAAAGTACATTAATTAAATTTTTTACTAAAATGTCACATGGAACAGTTTAGACGGTTTTGTATAGGTAATATCTAGCAATTCCTCTTACAGAAAAACATATTAAATCAAAAACATATTTAAAAATCATTCTTAAAGTCTATTGAAATATTGCTGAGAAGATTTTTAAAATTTTCAAACAGAATCTATATTTTTTTCCACTTAATTAAGATGATCTCAGCAAGTACAATATCCCCACTAATGTGGAAAATCAACTGTAATTCTAACTTCAGATTACATCACAGGAACAACTGAAAAAATTACAAATGATCCATTCAGAAATATCTCATAATAACACTAAGGGGATAGTTTCTCCATTGACAATTATAACTTCTGCGTGTTCTTCCCTCTCTGATAAAAAAAAAAGATAATTTACCCATCTCTGCATGCCTACTATTTGTCAGACTCCCAATAAAAGGAAGCTGCTATTCACAATAAAAAAAATTTTTTTTTTCTAAATTCAGTCCAATGTAAGACTGCCTCCAAGTGATCCAGCACTCTTAGAGGATGGAAATTAGTGAATAATACAAATAATTACAAGCAGTGGTTAGCAATAAGATTCAAAACACTGTGGATCTCTGGGAAGAACAAAAATATTGCTTCTCTGAAATAATCTCAAAATGAAAAATGGGCTACATTATTAATCAGCCTAACTTAATTTTAATCAAGTGTCTGTTTACCCTTCCTCACAATTTCTAAAAGTTCTGTAGAGTTATAATTCTCAAAACACTATGTTATCCAAAAAATAAATAAATGTGATTTTATTTAGCCAAGGCTGAAGAACATTTCTTGCCTTAAGGATCAAAACTGATTGTTTTAATCTTTTTTTTTTTTGTTACAAACCACTAGGCTTGTCCAAGCTGGTGATAGGGTGAGACAGACCTTATTGAGTCAGCTATGTATCTTCCAAATCTGCCAGTTAGCAGATTTCCGCAACGTAACTTGATTGCTTTATAATTTTCCTACCCAAAAGGAGTATGGCCATGAGCACAAACATATTTGTGGCTATCACTCACCTGTCATTTAACCTCTCCAGAAGGTAAGAGCCCAAGCCAGAGCCAGTTCCACCAGCAATGGAATGACACAGCACAAAACCCTGAAAGAAACAACATTGGAAATAGATACATAGTATCCTCTTATGGGAGAACTACCCTACACATAAATGTATCAGAGGAGAGACAAATGGATACTAAAGGTATACAAACGCAGTCTACATAAGGCAACTTTCCTTCTGAGCACTTATGTCTTAAAAGTTAGCTATTCTTCTTTTCTGCAGCCAAATAACATCCATGCTCCTCAGCACTGGACTGGGACGGTTAACCCTGGGCACATGGCTGTGTCCATTTCACAGGCATTTATCATCGGCTGGCCCTTTGCCAGCTCTTCTCCCCTGCCAATGCACTCTCCTTTCAGGCAATTTGCCAAAGGAGACTTGTTCCCAGCCAATCAGCAGTGCAAAACTAGTAACCAAGCGTCCCCACTCTGCCTTCCGATTGGACGCAGGCACTTTTCAGTTCACATTCCTGAAATGGAAACTGGAACGGTTGGGGGTGAGGGGGTGGGAGACAAATGTGTCGTTTCCCTGGCAAGAAGCAGAAAAATACAACTACAAATTCCCATATCGCTATGTTATAAAACTAAGTGCTTCTCTTTAATAAAAGCTGCTTATTCCAAAATTATTAGGACTGCCCTGATGTGATGGGGGGGGGGGAATATGCCTGATATTGATATCCATGACTGACTTTGAAAATCTGGTGGATTTCAACATCAGGTGTACCCTTGCTCTCCTCCCCGGTATCACCTCAGGGCAGTGATGTGTTCAGAGTCTAATAACTTAGGGATTGCAATCACTGTCCAGATCAAATCCGATCTCATTAATTCCATCAAGGAGAGACAGAGCGAAATGAGAACTTACGTCTAGACATTTGAAAAGAAGTAAAAAATATAAACAGATTGGATTCTGTTTAAAGCTGTGGCAAACCCTTTAAACAGCTATTGTTATAGAAAGACACACTTAGTTTTATAACATAGTTAGAGCTTAATGGGGAACCGCTAGTCCTCATTTTTTAAAAAGAGATGACCTTGTTTGGGGAGGAGGAAAATGGGGGGAGGGAGAAAGGAGGTGAGACGAAGAAATGCCTGATATTGAAATCGACCAGAAACATATCCTAAAAAGATCAAGGAAAACATGTCGACTAAAAGAATAATTATTAGTGGCTTATGCTTCTATTTCAAGAAAAAAAATCTTTCTTTTAAAAAGGCTAATGGAGTCCCTTTCTGAGATTGCAACATTTGTTGCAAACATCTTTCTGGACATTTTCATATGAATAATTCATTTCGTACAATTCCATGTACCTTATATCTTTTATGTACACTCAGAGCTTTTTTACCAAGATAAATTCCTTGTGTGTCAAATCACACTTGGCCAATAAAAAATTCAATTAACTATCTATTAACTATTAACCATGCGGGGTAGAGGGGGTTTGAGATTCCCCCCCTCACCCTGTTTCTTTCTCTGAGAGCATAACTTTCTTTAATGTTTTCATTTTATTTTCACTGACTACAATACAGAGAATGCGCTCAGTGGGAGAAGCTTTCAGGGCACGGTTGACGTTCCCTTTCAGAGAGGGGGCCCTTCACATTTATCATGCCTCTTCCTTGGAGCCTGTGTTATGCAAACTTTTTTGACATATTCTTCAGAATGCAGGAAGCCTGATCCTGAAACTGAAAACAAATTCCTGATTTCTGGATGTGCTTAATCAATCTCTCCCTTTCAGAAGCACCATGAATTTCCACCCGCCAGCCCACTGCCTTGCCATGAATCTGCAGAGTGGGGACACAGCGTTATTTGTCTTGTGCTGTGAATTGTCCAGGGACAAGTATCCTTTGGCAAATCACCCAGGAGGAGGATGTGTTGGAAGAACAATGGCAGACCATTGGGGAGAAACGCTGGCAAAGGGTCAGCTGATGATAAATGCTTGTAATGGG
The DNA here is from genome assembly GCF_049901715.1 of Pseudonaja textilis. Classification (NCBI taxonomy): domain Eukaryota; kingdom Metazoa; phylum Chordata; class Lepidosauria; order Squamata; family Elapidae; genus Pseudonaja; species Pseudonaja textilis. Next base: position 85,391,297 of record NC_142008.1, on the reverse strand, counting down.
TCAGCTGCGGGGGGAGCGGGGTGTACTGTGGTAAAGTGGACACAATCATGTGCCTGTGGCTAATTGTCCTAGACCAGATACTGCCCAAAGCATAAAGATTACATAAATCTGCACTGTAAGTCCACCACAAAAAAACAGAATACATTCAAAAATCTATTTTAGTAGCAGAACATATTTTTTTCTCTTTATACACTTTTTTTGTTACAGTTTTGTCATAGGTGTATGTTTTCTGTTTCCTTTGTTTTGCAACTTAATCTTGTTGATGAAATAAGATTATGTATTTTGTTTTTTCATATATATGTGTGTATGTGTGCCTATATGTACACACACACACACACACACACACACACACACACACACACACACACACACACACACACATATATATATATATATATATATATATATATATATATATATATATATATATATATATGTTATTCAGCTTTGTTCGGTATTTTCCCACGTCATTGTAGTTGTGCTTTTAAAGTTGTAGCAACGTTTTGGCAGAATCTCATCTACCATCATCAGGCTTCTAGATTGTGTTCGTCTGTGAGTCAGACTTTTACAGTGGTTTCAGTTTTAAATTTGGGGCTAGCCTACTGCTGTGCCAGAATGTGTTTTTCTTCATCCTGATTGGTTGGGAGTCTTGGTCTGTGTTTATTGGTCTTGGAGTTTGCTGTGTTCTGCTTGATTGGTGTTTCTAATATCTTCTGTCTGTTTTGTGGCTTTTTTTGTGTCTTGATTGGCTGGCAACATTGTGTTCCTGTATTGGAGGCTTTTAGTGCAGCTTGGCTCCGAGTAAATGGACGGCTATCATTTGTTAGGAAGCTAGGTTTCATCTGGGTGCCTGGTTGGGGTGTGTTTGAGCTGGAGGTATCAGGGAGGATCTGTTTGTGCCCAGGTGTTTGCCTGGCTAGTGGTGTGGAGATTTTTTTGTTTGTGAGTGCAGGCTTCCAAATGATTGACAGTCTGGTGGAATCATCTCTTCTATTCATGCTTTCAGGTCTTTTTTCAATCTCTATGGCTTCTCTGATAATTCTGTGGCTGGGGTTTTCTATAGTGGCTAGGATTTGGGTGCCATTGGCTTTTATGTGTTGGACTAGTGAGGAAGTGTGTTCCAGCTTTTTTACTGCATTTTTGTGTTCATCCATGCGGGTACTTATTCTTCTATTGGTCTGTCCAATGTATGTGGCCATGCATGATGCACAGGGGACTTCGTATATGCCCTGGTTTTCCAGGTCAATTTTATCTTTGGGGTTTCTAAGGATGGCTGCTATTTTTCTGTCTGTTTTGAAAGCAGTCTTGATGTGATGCCTGTATAGTATTTTACTGATTTTGTCTATATATATATTGATATATATATGTGAGAAATTAAATATTTCCTGGTGGGCTTATATATATGATAAATTAAATATTTACCTGTAGTACTTTAACAGTTTTTTTAACACTAATAAACAATGATACACAGGTAGTCCTCAACTTATGACCAGAATTGAGCCCAACCTTTCTGTTGCTAAGTGAGACATTTGTTAAGTGAGTTTTGTCCTATTTTACAACATTTTTTACCACAGTTGTTAGTGAACCATTGCAATTAAGTTAGTAACATGGTTGTTAAGTGAATCTGGCTTCCCCATTGACTTTAGTTGTCAGAAGGTGGCAAAAGGTGATCACATGACCCTGGGACACTGGAATTGTCATAAATATGCATCAGTTGCCAAGCATCTAAATTTTGATCACATGACCATAGGGATGCCGCAGAGGTCACAAGTGTGAAAAATGGTCATAAGTCACTTTTTTCAGTGCTGTTGTAACTTTGAATGATCACTGAATGAACCATTGTAAATTGGGGACTACCTATAGTGGAAATTTTGGAATTTTTAAAAAATAAAAAGTGATAATTATATTTGATATAATTAAAATAGAAACATACTCTACTTGGAACCTCTAATAATTTCATATTGAGTATTCACATGTTCACAGTTTATTCACAGATACTGTATTTTTTTAAAAAAAATATAACTTTGTTTTAAAAAATGATTTTAATATGACAAAAATTGTCTAACCTTAATGTCTAAGAAATTAATTGCATTTGAGCTAATAAAAAACTATCAACTAATAAAATACTCTGGCAGTATTCTTTTATAAATCAATACAGTTGCATTTTTAAAATTAGGAGTGTGCAATCATTATCAGCTATCTTTTAAAAAGGACAAACTGTTGATTCTGCTAAGCCATTATAGACTAAGCAGGATCATTAGCAGATTTTTCACTAGACATATACAATGGAAAGTGTGGGGCTGAAATGTGGGGGAGCGGCAGGCAGCTTTCAAGGAGACATTCTTTTATAAATTAATGTTTGATTCTATAACGGTTAATAAAGGAGTATTCTGTTTGATCAGATTATTTTATAAGATCTTCATTGATGTTATTTATTTATTGTAACATCTTTATCCATCTTTACTTCAGAAGCTCAATGATGTACTTCTATCACCCATTTCCCACCAACTCTGTGATGTATGTTCCTGCTAAGAAAGAATGTGTTTCTGTGGCCAAAGGGGCAGGTGCTATGGAGTATGGGCAGGCAGGCCAAAAAAAAAAAAAAAAGAATGAGAGCAACTTGTGACCTTCTGTCTGCTTCCCCACTGACTTTGCTTGTGGGAATCCAGTAGGAAAGGTCACAAATGATGAACATGTGATTGCAGGACACTGCAACTGTCATAACTGCAGGCCAATCGCCAAGCACCCAAATCATGATCAGGATGCTATAACAGTCACAACAGTCCCCCTGTTTGGTGCCACTGAATGATTAGCTGAATAAGTGGTCATAACCTGAGGACTACCTATAATCCTGTTGTTTTGTATCATTGTATGTTCATATGATTAAAATAGTTTCTCATGCTATGCTTATCTTTTTATCATTTACGTGATATGAATCACTTTCTATCTGTAGCTCACTATAAAATTGTCATTTTATGTGCTTTTATAACCTTTCAGTCTATAAATTTCCAGCTTAGGGCAACTGTTTTTTAAAATAGGAAAACCTAACCCAGTGTCAGGAGAGTGATATAGATTAATTTTTTTCTTTTCAAAGCCAGGATTCCAGTTCAGTCGTTCCATTTCAAAATGAAAGGAGGCCTTGGCTTTTATACAAGGAGGCCAGAATTCAAAGCCCTAAGTAACAAATTTAATAATCCTGGAATAATCACCCACCTAACCTATCCTATAAGATTGCTGGGGTCAGTGGGAGATAAATCTCTACCATAAGGGAAGACAAGTATTTAAGATTTTTAAAAAAATAAGTCATTTTGTCACATAGTTTAAACATATTATAAAATTTATCCCCATTGCTTCAATCTTCCTGAAAAATGAAAGATATTTATTACTAGATTCTAGTAATTAGAATCTAATAATAGACTATTACTAGATTATCAGATTGTCTGCTGTCTCCAATTTTGTTTTGCAGCGAGCAATCAGAAGATACCTTCCATATTACAGGTGGTCCTCAGTTTGCAACTGCTTGTTTAACAACTATTAATCAACACAACAGCCTGGGAACAGGTACTCTACAGCCCATAAAGCACTTTTGGCCATCATGAAACTCCCTGTCACATGACCACATTTCAGGTATTGGCAACTTCTTTGCATTTATAACCCATGCCCTACAATCATGTGATCTCCGTTTGCAATCTTCTTTGCCAGCTTTCCCAGAAAATCAATGAGGGAGCTGGCAAGAAATGTTAGATTTGGGGATTGTTCCCACTACGTGCTAAGGGATTTCCCCCCTCCCCCTTAATTCTGAAACTAAATAAATGACCACTGAAGTCCAGTACTAGCATTCTCCAGGTCCAGAAAACTATAGGTAATCTAAGGGTCAGCACCACAAGTCTGTCTTACCTCTAGACTGTCACTTCCATCAGCTTCTCTGTCTATAATGTCAAAAATATCTTCATGGATCTTTTCTCCCTGTAAATCACGTGACAAGACTAAATATTTATTCTAAATTTAGTTATAAATCCAAGTTCTTTTTTTATAAACTTAAGTTTATAAATCAATTAATTTTTATTCAGGTCATAGACCAGCAAATAAAAGCATTAAAACAATGAAAATAGTAAAAATAAAAATAAAAGACAGAATAACATATTGTGATTGGTGGTGAACAGTGGGCAGTTACAGTTTGTCTAATTTTACATACTGCAGAATTTGTCCACATTCAGAGAAACTATTTCATACTGAGCTAATTACAGTAATTGCATGTAAAAGAAAAGATGTAATTCTCAGATCACTTTATTAGGTAAGATATTATAAATAGAGTCTGTGAGTCCTTTGTCTGGGAAATAGATTAAATGCAGATATAAAATCAATAAATATAATGATGCAACTGATTTGGATGTGTATTTTTCGGGCCAGGTGTTGAAGAATAAGGGCATGCCCACAAATAGAGTGTCCAGATTGAAGGCCCTAGCTCGTTTACCAGTACATGCTCTGAGTCAATCCAATCAACTAATTTATTATATAAATGTCTAACATAGACTTATTATACTTAAAAGGCTGATAGTTAGCAGGCAAGTCTCAGATGTCATTTGTAAATAGGTACAATAATTAGGCCCCAATGCTCTAGAATTTATAAAGTCCTATCAATATACATAAAATGGCAGGGCATTATTTCATAGTATTTCAGGTATAATAAAATCATTGCCTGGAATTTTACCAGACTTTAGCTGATTAATGGGCATCTTTGTTTTAGTATTTGTAACTGGGGCCCAGTTTGAGAACGGACCATCACTGAGATGTAAATCGAAGTCAGGAAATTCTTCTTGTGAATGTAATGTTTTTAAATGGTCCTCCCATACAGAGGCAGATATAAAATAAGGAAGGGAGTGGAAAACGGCTTATCAAATGAGTGGGAAGCTATCCGGTTCCAAGACAGAGTAGAGTTCTTGGCATGCTACTAAGATTATAAAATTATGCATGAGAGAGGAATCAAAGGATGCTTGGTCCAAGCTTCTTGACTACTTTACCTGTGAAAAGCCACTAGCCCAATTATTTCCAGCTCCACCACCATGCTCAGATAGGTACAGGTTCTCAGGGTTGTAAAGGTTGGCATATGGAGAATTCAGAATGGAATGGATCACTCGTGGCTCCAAGTCCAAAAGAACAGCTCGTGGAATATAGTGTTCATCATCTGCCTATAAATAGGGAAGAAAATGCCATAAACAACCTGCAAAATTACCCTTCAAATTTGTTGAAATTCAGCTCCCATAACCCTTCAGTCCTGGGCACTGGTTATGGGTAACAATGGGCAAAGATTAATCTGCACAGAAGAAACAGTGGCCACTAGAAGACACAGTTAATACTCTTTATGTTTCCTATATTTTATCCTTTTGAATTTTAAATACATATCTAAACTATTGAAGGCAGCTAGTCCCTGATATATTCAATAATAGTGATGAAACCAATATTAATACCAGGGAATAGCATACACACACACACACACACACACACACACACATTGAATTTATATTGCCACCTATGCACACACACACAAACACATGTAAAGGTAAAGGACAAGCAGTGATCCTTTCAAGGCAGTGAAAAAGCCAGTTTGCATATTTTAAGTTGTGCACAATTTTTAAGCTTAGTAAAGTACATTTTCTCCTTTAAGAAACAATAGCAACAAGCTCTGTGTTTATATATGCTTTCTACTGTATACCAGAGATTGAATACCTATGAATGTATAGAAACAATATTAAATAATCTGTGCTATCTCTTACGTAACGATTTGTGAAAATCTGAAATTGGAATCTGCATATGTAGTGAATAAGCTATTGGATACTAGCTTTACTAACTGAAGTACTGGGTTGCTCCCAATATTGGATTCCTTGCTTTTTCTTCTAATTTTAATATTATTTTAAAATTATTATTTTCATTCATGATTAAATATACAGGTTATACCAAAGTCAGGTCAATTAAGATTTTTTTTAGGAAAAATAAGGTATTACTGTATTTAGAAAAGCTCTCCATTTTACTAGAAATCAGATTCTACCTGCAAAGTATTTAAAATGTTTTCCTAATACTTAGGGGAAATCTGTTTTGCTTTAGCTTAATATAATCATTATGTACCATAACTGTGGGAAATAAGATTGGGTCTCTCCCCGAATGTTATCTTACCACTTTCCAGTCTTCTCAAAGTACTCTTGACCCCTCTGGAGAACATCAGAGAATCATTTGAAAAACTCACCAGAACTCTTAACATTCCAGATCTTTTAATTAAGGTCTCTAAAACTGAATTTAAACTCAAAATCTTCAATTTTATAACAAGTTCAGTTTATGGAATGAAACAAATATAAGCTTCTTAGCCATTCTTCTCAGGAGAACATCCTCTATAAAAATCAGGTATGATTGTCTGATTGTCTGAAATGATTGTCCAAAAAAATTAATTCTACATTACTAATAGCCATCTAGATGGTGGGTTCCATCCTTTTCTGATATAAAAACTTTTCAGAAGTCAGTAAAACACTGGGAACATATCATCATCCCAGATGAGTTATCATATTACAAGCAATAGCAAACCAATTATGAAATAATAACTCATCCTTTCCTAATCCTCCTTCAATCAATTAAGTCCAAGGCTAATAATACAAAGTCCATTACAATGCCCCTAAAGCCCATGAAACCCACAAAACAAAAATCAAAATCTCACAAGATATTTTAGCCTTCTCCCATTAAGATAATGTAAGATTTTGAGTAGATAAACAAAATCTCAGGTTTTTAAAAATGCTAGATGTATTTTGATATATTCATTTATTATTTTATTTTATTTATTTATTTTGTCAATCACACATTTGATAATATATGTATAAGTATAAACATGTTTAGTAATACATGAAATATACGAATAAAACAAACATTAAGGCAGGGACAGTAAGCACTGATGTATTGATGAATCCAATGTGTTGATGTATCCAACATGAAAAAAAATTGCTGATATCATTTCTAATCCACTTCATCTGCCAGTCATTATGATCCACACTTAAATTTAGTTCTTGTACCTTCCTTATTTTGTTTTATTCACTGCACTTTATATTCTTCTCCCTAAAAATATAGACTACTGGACTCCTTTACATATGATGATGCTAACTTGTAATTTAAACACAGAATGACTCTGTTTTTATTCCCTTAATTTTAAAATACCACTATTGTGAAGCACTTCTAATGCCAACTCTAGTAGTGCCATTACCCTAAAGAATAATAAAATTACAGAGTTAGAAGGGACCTTGGAGATCTTCTAGAATCTAGTCCAACCCCTTGCCCAAGCAGGAAACCCTATACCATCTAAAAGAAATTATTGTCCAATCTCTTCTTAAAAACCTCTAGCAACAGAGCACCAAAACGTCTGAAACCACTAATTATTATCACCAAATTAAATTAATTTTTTCCTTAAGTCTAGGATGGTTATCTTTGATAAGTTTCCATCCCTTACTTTTTGTCTTGCCTTCAAATGCTTTGAAGATTAGATTGACTTTTTCTTTGCCCCTTAGATATTGGAAGATTGCTATTGTATCATATCACCCCTTCACTATATATTCTCAGTTGCCACAACCATTCTTCATATTTGAGCTTCCAATCCCTTTGTTGCTTGTTCTTTGTTCTTCTCTGCACCATCAAGAGTTTCAACACCTTTTTGGTACTGTGATGACTGAAACTGGACACAGCATTCCAAGTGTAGACTTACCAACGCATTATGAAGTGGTACTTACACTTCACATTATCTTGATTCTATTCTTCTGTTGATGCAGTTTAGAACCGATTGGTTCTAAGATCCCGCTCCTAGATCCCTCTCACAATTACTGCTATTGAGCCAGGTACCATCTATTTTATATGTATGCATTGCATCTTTCTTGCATTAAGTGGATAACATTACTTTTCTCATCACTTAATTTCACTTTGTTAGATAGAGCCCAGGTTTTAACTCTGTCAAGATCCTTCTGGATCTTGAGCCTATCTTCTAAAGTTGTGACTATTCTTCACAGTTTGCTGTCATCTGCAAATTTGATGAGTTCCCCTTTTATCCCTTCATCTAAATTGTGTATGAAGATACTGAAGACTACTGGGCCTAAGATAGAACTTTGGAGTATCACATTGAATGTTTTTGTCCATGTAGATGTAGTTCCATTAAGGACTACATGTTGAATGCAGTTAATCAGCTAGTTATGAATCCATCCAATGGTGCTATTGTCAAATTTCATTTTTCAATCTTATCAAATAGTAAGTAATGGTCTATTTTACCTTACTGAAGTCCACAGCATTTTGCTGGTTCACTAATGTAGTTACCATGTTTCTCCGAAAATAAGATCCAGTCTTATTTTTTGAGGGAAGAGGGGAAAATAAGCACCAGGTCTTATTTTCAGGGAATGTCTTATCCACTTACCTTAGGACTGCCATAGCCAGGCCTCACATGCCTGGACACCAGTTGCGTCACTTATCGTACCTGTGCTGCCTCTTGCAAGAGTCTGCATGGCGTGTTGTGCCATTGTGCACGCGAGCGGCCTCATGCAACATCCTGCCACAAATGGCTGCAAGCAGCCATGGAAGTCAGGAAGCAGCACAACAGATATCAGGGCATGGGAAGCCTGGCTGCAGCGGTCCTAAGGTAAGCGGTTGTAGGGCGCATGAGCAGCTCCACCCTCCCAGCTTAATTTTTACACATTCACCCTGCCCTCTCATACAACCAGATCATGCACAGGGCTTAACTATGTCTTATTCTTGGGGTAGAGCTTATATTAGGCACAGATGTGAAAAATAGGGCTAGTGCTTGTTTTGGGGGTAGGTCATATTTTCAGGGAAACATGGTACTTTCTCAAAGAATACAAGGTTTGTCTGACATGGTCTGCTTTTGACACACTCATGTTGGCTTCTACAGTCCTTGAGTTATGAATGTAATGGAGCCCGCAAATTCCATTCGTACCTTGAGGATTCACTCCCTGCTTTCACCCAGATCATTCCGTTTTCGCCCACGCATTCACTAATTTAATGAATGGGGAAACGCGTGGTTCATTAAATGCATGTGGTATCTTAGGGTGGGGAAGGCCATGGGGGGGCGTGATGGAACAGGCCCCCAGGGCCTCCCCCACCCACTAAAATATCTTATGCTTCCCCCTCTCTTCCGTGCCGGACTCACTTCCCTTACAAAGATATGTTTCCTCTCTGCCACAGTTTCTTTCACTTTGAGGGAGAGAGTTGATGGAAAAGTGTTTGTGGTGCTTGTTTCATACTCCTAGCCCATCCTCCAACTTCTTTCCACCACCCCTGGGACACTTTTTGCCCAGATGGGAGATCTGATGGTGACTGGAAGCTTCATCTGCATGCAAATGGAGCCTTTAAAAACAGAGGGATTCACTCCATTTTGAAACACTCCACAGGAGCCTATGAGGCCTTTGAAAATGGAGGGATTTGTTGTGTTTTGATACACCCTATAGGCGCCTTTGAGTCCTTTGGAAACAGAGGGGTTTGCTCTATTTTCAAAGGCCTCATAGGTGCCTATCCGGGTTTCAATATGGAGCAAATCCCTCCATTTTTAAAGGCCCCATTTGCATGCTGATGAAGCTTCTGTTTTCCAAAGACATTCTTCCCACTTCTTTTGAGGTGTAGCCTTACCAAAAGTCACCCATACAAGTATTGGAGACAGTAGTCTAAGAATCCAAAGTTCTCTAAATGGAACTATCTCCTAAGCCAGTGATTTACTTCAAAATTGAATCCAGGTAGGCCTCAACATACAATAATTCATTTAGTGACTATTCAAAGTTACAACAGAATGGGAAAAAGTGCCTTGGGTCCCTTTTCAAACTTATGACTGTTGTAGCAATCCTATGGTCATGTGATCAAAATTCAGGTTCTTGGCAACTTGCTCATATTTATGACCCCAGTTGTCCTGGGATCATGTGATCACCTTTTGTGACCTGCCAAGCAAAGTTAATGGGGAAGTCAGATCTATTTAACAACTGTATTACTAACCCGAATAGTATGACACTTGATTGCCTCCTGAAAATAGGTGTTTAAAAAACCCCATTATTTTATTTAATATGAATGGTTTACATCTACCAGTACTCTAGTTTATATAGGTACAGTGGTTGTACAATCAACCTCAAATATACAACAAAGGTAAACACTTTTTACCTATTGTAGAAACAATACTTTACAAAGTTTCTGGTGCATAAATGAATTCATCAATTGTAAACTGTCTTTTTAAATCTTAAGGATTTTCAACTAAAAGTTTATTTACCCCAAAATTGGACAACTTTCCTAAAACTATTAAAAGTAAAGCAAACATGAAAACATTGAGATCAGTTGTGGATTAATTTTAACGATCTTTCAATCCCTTGCACACAACCCACAGACCCTAGGACAGGAATGGAAGAAAGAAAAATATTTTACCTGATAGAAAAAGACATCCTTCCGATCAGTGCCTTCAGTGGCAAATTCCTCTACAATACCTTCAGGGCTAATACCATGTTCAGCGCAGAGCTGTTTCCAAAATTCAAACCCAACTGTAAATGCATAAAGTACAAAATTAGGTGGTTTTTTTGTATCCTACTAGAATCAGAGTGAAATGGTTTCAAGAGGCAATGGAGAAATATGGTTTTTATTAAGAATTCCACATCTGGTATGACAGTATTATTTTTGACATGGTTCTTATGCCATTTCCTATACTATAGAAACCTGGAATTGCCTCAATTATGTTTTGCTCGATTAACAGCCAAGGCAGAACAGAATTTAATGTTCTATTTTTAAAAAATATATTGCATGGCACTTTCTTCTCCTTTGAGGGACGACCTACCTTCTTTTCAAAGACTTCTACCCACAAACCAAGTTCTGATTCCACTGCGAGATTATATATATTATATATATATATATAATAATAGGCCTGATGATGGCAGATGAGATTCTGCCAAACGTCGCTACTTTAAAAGCACAACTATAATGAACTGGGAAAATACTTAAACAAAGCTGAATACCATACATATAGAAGCTGAATACCATACATATAGATAAAACTTCACCACACCATATATATATATATATATATATATATATATATATATATATATATATATATATATATATATATATATACACACACACACATACATACACACACACACACACACACATGCACATACATACACACATACATACATACATAAGTATGTATACACATACATACACACATACATACACACACACACACACACCCCATAGGCCTTTTCTCTTGGCCTTACTTTGGTTGCCACACTGCCCCAGCTGCAGAGTAATAATCTCCCGAGGCATAGTGAGTGTGGATTAAAATCCAAACCCTCTTCTTCTGGAGTTAACACCGATGCTTCCCTAAGTTGTTCCCGCTTTTCTAAAAAAAAAAAAAAAGAATATGCCGTTGCTAATCGCGCAGCCGCTTCTTCTCCTATCTGCTAGCTTTATTTTGGCAACACGCATGCGCTGAAGCAATTAAACTTGAAGGGGGGGGTGCGCGCGCGCGCACTTTTTCCGTACAACAAGATGTCGCATCTAACATTGTCACTTCCTGTGATTTAGAGCGGCACGTGAGCGGCCATGGGAGTGTGCGTAAATTGGTGGGGTAGGGGCTGCGTTCCGGCTGTAAAGGTGGCGGCTGCAGCAGCAGTTGTTAACGAAGAATGGTAATCCTACCGTTTCTTCAAGCGGTCTCTCAGTGATGCTGGGCGAAGGAAGAATGGCAGCGGCGGAAGTAGTAGTAGGCAGCAGTAGGCAGCCACACGGCGGCGGCCTCGTTACTGATGCCCAGGCCCCGTCCTCGGAGCGGGAGCAGCGAGTGCGTGCCTTGAGCGCCTTCTTGAGGACCCACCTCGGGCCTTACGAACCGGTCTTGACAGCTCTACAGGCCACGCTCACCTGGGAGAAGCCAGCAAGGAGCGCCTTTGTCTGGGTTGTTGCTCATGTAGTTTTCGGGTGAGCAGCTTTACAAAGAAGGATGCGGGGATGTGGAAATGGAGGGATTTCTGGGCACGGAGGAAGAGGAACAACCGTTTCGGGACGGAGGGTGAAAGTCTGGTTGGGGGCTTTGGTGCTCTCTGAGTTGTTTGTTTTCATGCAATCCTGAGCTACAAATATTCTCCTTTATACATACATACATACATACATACATACATACATACATACATACATACATACATACATAGTGGTGGGCTTTGTACTAATGGAAGAGATTGGAAGTCGGGGAGAAAGGGTGCAATAATGTTGATGTTGTGTAGAGAACGTAAGATGTCATTCACAGGGTTCTGCTCAACAGCTCTGATTCAAAAGCCCCACATAATTAGGAATGCAAAAGATTAATCCTATTTCCATTATTATTTCTAATTGAAAGGGAATGGGAAAATAAGCCACAGAAAACTTGCCCTGGGCCTAAAACACTATTGTTATCTTGTTGGGGGGTGGGGTGGGGGGCTTATTTGAAGTTAAAGTATTTATGTAAAAATCACTGTTGTAGTGCATATTTCCAAAAGAAGCCTGTAAAAAACATTACCTACTTAAACGGCCTGCTTGGCAAATTGAGTTCATGAAGTTTTGCTTTGTACTGAAAACATATATACGTTAAAGGGAGTGTTGGCTAAATCTAAATTGGAATTCTTTATAAATTTAATGGAGTTGATAAAATGCTGTTTTAGGAAGAGGATGTCATAAATAAGTTCATAGTGCAGCAAGCTCAGTAATTAAAGAAATACAGAGGTTTTCCATTCTTTTTAGCAATATCTTTTGAACTTTAAGTACTTTTATAGATTTCCTCTCTGTTTCTTAAGCTGATTCTCATCACCACCCATGAGAAAACCATGTTCTTGACCAGGCAGATCTGATTCCATGCTGTAACTGACTGTCCTTCCAGATGAGTTATTCTAGAGCAGGGGTCTGCAACTTTAAACACTCAAAGAGCCATTTGGATCTGTTTTCCACAGAAAAGAAAACACCAGGAACCAATAATTTAACAACAGGTGTGACTGGGTAGGTGTGACCAACTCAACATCACTCATTCCCACCCAGTCATATGACCCTCCCCCAGACACACCTACCCAGCCAGTCAGTAGGGCAGAGAATTGATTATTTGCCCCTCCTGGCCCCACCGTGCCCCTCCTTCCCAGCCATGCCTTGCCACATTTGGCCTCAGGTGTGTTGTTCACCAGGCCCCCTCTCCTTCACCTCTCTCTCTCCTTTTCCCCTTCTCTCTCTCCTCTCCTTTTTCCCTTCTCTCTCTTTCTTTTTCCCTTCTCTCTCCTCTCTGTCTCCTCTCTCCCCTCTCCTTTTTCCCTTCTCTTTCTTTTTCCCCTTTCTCTCTCTGTCTCCTCTCTCTGTCTCCTCTCTACTTTTTCCCTTCTCTCTCCTCTCTATTTTTTCCCTTTTCTCTCTCTCTCTCTCTCCTCTCTCTCTCCTTTTCGTGCCCCCCCATCTCTCTCTGGGTCTTGCTGCCAGACAGATTACAGCAGAAAACGATGTGCGGCTACTTCAGGCTTCTGTTGGTACTGGAGATGCATGACCGTCTCTGCCCTGAGACACTAGCCTCACCCATGCCACTCTCAAACCTTTGGGGGAAGGAACCTCTGAACAGGTGCTGACATTTGCAGGCCAACCAGCCTATGAGCAGCTTGCCAATGATCACCTTGTCAGCGGAGAGCTAAACACCAGTTGGCTGGAAGGGAGGTAGGGCATCACAACACAGGTGGCCTGCTGGCTCTGCAGGAAAAGCAACTGACATCCAGGAGGTCCGGCAAGCTGACGACTCCACTGCTGTTGCCAGGGACAAGTAGGGGATAGGGTTGCATTGAGGCTCCATGCCGTAATGGGCTCCAGGAGGAGGAAGGGACCTCATGTCTCCCATTGTGAAGTGCGCTAAATTTCACTGTGTGCATAAGGTGCTGCGAGAGCAGCGAGCAGGCTATGGAGGCGGCAACAGCAGTGGCATCAGGAGCCACAGCAGAGGGCTGAAAGAGCCACATGCAGCTCCAGAGCCGTGGGTTGCTGACATCCATTCTAGAGGAATCGGCTTGCTGGGTTGTTTCCCACTTCCAAAAAGTCATATGTTCTACTTCAACCCAAAAGAAGCTACAGCTTTCACTTCTTGAATAATTGAATTGTGAAACAAAAATGTAAGCAGATAATAATGGAACAGAAGATTAGGTCAGGGAAATAGTGAAATATTTATCACACAGTTGAGGTTGAGAACTTTAAGAATTTTTTGAAGTTTGGTCTTGTTATTGTGTAGCAAAAAGTTGTTTTTCTGAAAATGTGCCATTGAGTCGTATTTTATTTGTAATATTGTGTTATTTTCTGTGTTTATTGAGAAAGAAAACATTCCAAGGCATGTTCATTCTACAAGGAAGATAAAAAAAAAATTGCCATTGTTATAAATGGGAATTTGAATTCTTTGAATGAATTTTTCTGGTTTGATTAAATCATTGTAAAATGAACACAGTTAATGTCTTAGCAGTTCAAATTGTTGCAATTATATTTGCAAAGAATTGATAATATGGCTCCTATTCACTGAGGAACAAGCATGTTTTCAATTCTTTTTTCATAAAACATGCTGATATGTCATTTGATGAACACTACTGAGTGATACTGTCTCTCATAAATTTGACACTAATGCTCAGTTTAGATTTGGCTTTAAAATAATTACTCTTTTAAAAAGCATTGTTACTAATACTAATTCCAACAATGAGAATGAGAATGTTTTTTTTTGTTTTATTGTGTAATCATTCTTAATACAACATTATAGATTGATATAATGTTCTTTCATAATTATACAATATAAAATTGATAACGCTGTTATATTTTTAAAACATAATTTTTATTCAAAGATTTTATATTTTTTTAAAAAAACTAGAAGAAAACATAGAAGATATTTTTAAGCCAAAAGTAAATGTAGCCATGTTGATCCAAAAAAACCCCCAACTCATTATATGAAAGTCATTAAGCCATCATGAGCCATGGTGGTGTCATGGTTAGAGTAGAGTATTGCAGGCTACTTCTGCTGACTGCAGGTTGCCTGCGATTTGGCAATTCAAATCTCACCAAGCTCAAAGTTGATTCAGCCTTCCATCCTTCCGAGGTGGGTAAAATGAGGACCCAAAATTGTTGGGAGCAATATGCTGACTCTGGAAACTGCTTAGAGATGGCTGTAAAGCACCGTAAAACGGTATATAAGTCTAAATGATATTGCTACTAAAAGATTAATGTGCTTTCAGGTTCATCTAAATCATTATCAGTCTTTTTGTTAAGTCAAAAAACTAAATTAAAAATAAGTTTAAAAAAAGCTAATTGAAAAAAATAATGCAAACCACCCAATTTAGCAAAGGTGTTGTCCTGTGTAATTTATTCTTAGAGCTATTTTAGCTAGAGTTGGAGTTTTGTATCATATCATTCAAAACTGGATTAAACCTTAATTAGGAATTTTGATTTATTGAAAACTATAGAAAGTGAAAGAAAAAAAATAAAAGTTCATTGGGTTATTTCTGTTCAATATCTTCTGCTCTCTGGCAATTTAGTGTTGGTAACAATGCAGCATTATTTATCCTGACTTCTGTTTGGTGGCCCAGTTAAGTTTTCCTGTTCTTTTTATATAATAATCCACTCTTCAAAAAAAAAAAAAAAACCTCTTGCAATAACCGGATTTATTTTCCTTTAGGTTTTTTGCCCTGACCTCTCTTCATCTGATATTCTTAGCTGCATTCACCCTAATACTAATAGTATGTTTAAATAAGTGGAAGAATAGAATCTGGCCTGAAATAAAAGGTATGCTCACTTTCCTTTTGATAATTATATCTCATTTATAATTTCTCATCTACTATCATTATATAATTACCAGGCTCAAAATCTGTAACTGAAGGTAGATGAGAATTTTGGAATTTCTCAAGATTCTCTGATACCAGAAAACAATATTGGTGTGTCTCCATCAGGTTGTACAAGAAAGGATTGCTTACACTACTAGTCTGTGCACAACAATATTAAGTGAGAAAAATAATAGTATGTTACAGCTACAGAAAGCCAACTTTTAGAAGAAAATTTTAATAGTTTTCAATCAAAAATATATTAATACTGGATACAAGAAGTAGCACTATTCATTTTTAAATGCCTGAATGCATAGAAGATAATTTGCCACATGGAGTCCACAATTGAAAAAAATATGTAGTATAGTCCAGTCTGGGAGGATTTTTTTTTCTTATGCTACGGAACTGTAAAATTAAAATATATATTCAAGTGACATAATATAGAAAAAGGCAACATTCACTTCCCCCAAAATGTGGATCAAAACCTGTTATAAAGTTGTAATTTTTGTGTACCAAAAGAAAAATAATGTTGTAATAATTACTGGAGAAGTATCAGATTTACATTTAGATTTAATTAAAATAAACATTGTTAAATTAAATGGCAACATGCGATTCAAAAACAATGTGCAACCTTCAGCCTAGAAAAAATTATGCAGCCTGATAGAGCATGCTAGTCATGAGTAATACATCTGGAGGGCACCAATTGAAGAAACAGGCATATATTATTGTGGACTCAGGAAATCAAGATTGAAATTTTTGATTCCATAGAACACAATAAGATAATTTGTTGAGGTAATCACCTATGGATGCATGTTTTTTTAACCATTTATTGAATAAACCATAATTATTGATAAGCCATTTGCTACAAAATGCAATTCACATGTTCACAGAATATACATTTAGATTTAATTAAAATAAACATTGTTAAATTAAATGGCAACATGCCATTCAAAAGCCATGTGCAAGCTTCAGCCTATAAAAAATTATGCAGCCCTGATAGAGCATGCTAGTCATGAGTAATACATGACTAGAGGGCACCTGGAGGGCACCAATTAAAGAAACAGGCATATATTAGTGTGGACTCAGGAAATCAAGATTGAAATTTTTGATTCCATAGAACACAATAAGAGAATTGGTTGAAGTAATCACCTCAATGCATGTTTTTTTAACCATTTATTGAATAAACCATAATAAGTGATAAACCATTTGCTACAAAATGCAATTCACATGTTCACAGAATATACCAAGTAAAAGCCAAAAAAAATGCATTATGGTTTAGTTAATGTTGTATATACTCAGCCATATACCTTCAATCCAGTCACTAAATTCTTCTAAGGACGAACAGCTGCTCTAAGTTCCTTAGAAAGATTCAAGTTTAATAGATGTTTAAATGGTTTCTTCCTAAAACAGTTATTCACATTTATTATAGGCCAACAATATTTTTCAAAGGTAATGGACAAATATATAATGTATGACTATAAAAGACCCATTTAGTTTCTTCCCAGTAAACTGGTAAAGACCCAAATACAGTCAACTTGATACTTGTTGATTGAAGGATAGTAGATCGGCCTGGATCTTAACTGAAATCTCTATATTTCCATAATGCAGTACTATCAGTCAAGTGTAATGATATTTAGTAAAGGCAATTGCATTATTTTCCTAAATAACTGCAGAAGGAAGGGAAGGAGGATATGTAATTGAGTTTCTTAAACAGTTTACCACAGCGTCCATTCTGTTTTCCATTCATGACTATCAGTAATAAAATGCCATGTCAACTTACATTTTAATTATTCAGCTTAGTAAATTTCCAGGCATTTTTACAACTAATCTTGATTGTATCTTTAATGTTTTAGCAGTAAGACCTGATCAACTAGACAATGGAAGGTATGAAAAATCAAGTCATCTTAATTATGCATTTTTATTGTCTGTACAGGTAGTCCTCAACCTACGACCAAAATTGAGCCCAAAATGTATGTTGCTAAGTGAGAAATTTGTTAAGTGAATTTTGTTGTGACTTTACAACTTTTCTTGTCACATTTAAAATGAATCACTGCAGTTGTTAAATTAGTAACACAGTTGTTAAGTGAATCTGGTTTCCCCATTGACTTCGTTTGTCAGACAATCGCAAAAGGGGATCACATGATCAGGGACACTACAACTGTCATAAATGTGAGTCAGTTGCCAAGCATCCAGATGTAAATCATATGACCATTGAGGATACTGCAATGGTTTTAAGTTGATAAAACAGTCGTAAGTCATTTTTTTTCAATGCCGTTATAACTTTAAACAGTCACTAAGTGAACTGTTGTAAGTTGAGAACTATATATACAGCTTACATATTTGTTATAATTAGCAAGAAAAGATATTTAAATACTGGTTTAAGAACAGACCTCTTATTTCTAAAAATAAGAATTCAGTGAATCTTTTCTTTTTGTATATCTATGTCAGAAAACATGTATTGTTTAGGAGTAAGATTAATATTCTGCAGTAAAAATCAGTTGGATCAGATGGTATGCCATATTAAGTCTCATAAATCTAAATGAATAAACATGTAGTTTCCAGTTTTCTTGAAATAAAATACTAAAAGTTTGAAAAAAATATTTGTGGCTGCTTTTTAATTGCTCTGAGTACATAGTCAAGATTGTTTACTGGAAATTAATTACTCTTTCAGATGCAAATTAGAACTAGAAAGATGAATTATTTGGCTCATGTCCAATTTAAAGTATTCACAAAAAGTCTCATTAACTTCTATGCATTTGCAAAAATGCCATTTGTTAAAATCTATTCCTGCTGTAACAGATTCTTAAGTCAGAGAATATTTTCTGGGGTTAAGTACCTATGCATTTTAATGAAAAGGCAGGTGACATTTTATTGGGGGGTCAGTATACCACAGTAAAAATTCTTTTATTATTATGGATTTGAGCAGGACAAATAGCACTTTAGCTTTTATCTGCAAGATGTACATTACAAATATTAATTATCTTTGTAAGTGAAATGCAGCTATTTGAAAATTGTACTGTGTGTATTCGTATTTTACAATCAAGTAAAATGTACTCCATTTTTTTCCCAGCTGGGGCTTTGTCCATCCTCGACTTTTGAGTGTTCCTGAACTATGCCACTTTTTGGCCAAAGGATGCATCACAGGAGATAGCTTCATGAGAAGCCTGCTGAGTTTCAAAACGCAAAATCCTGGCAAGGTGAAAAACAATCCCAAGTAGTAGTAACAACCATGTGTTAATTGTGGGATGGGAGAAATCTATGCCAAGGCAAAAACCTGAAAAAATGAGGTAGTTGAATATTCCTGCATAAGAATATGCTGCTTTGTAATTTATATACATAAGAAAAGGGAAATTGGAAAAATAAGGGGGTACAAGAATAGAGAATATAGCACATCCCATTTTTATTTGACGCAGCTTTCAACCAACAATTTGCTCTGATTCTGTCCCCCATGCCCATATGTTGAAGGCAACAGAAATTGATACTTCTGCCATGCTCCAGCCTCAGTCACATATATAATTTCAGTTTGATATCACTTCTCAAAAAGCAGTTTGTTGACAGCAGTCCAAATATACCTACAATTGTCTTGAGTCATAACCAGTTTGCCTAACACGAACCGATTTCAAGATTTTGTTTTGTTTTTGCAGTTCTGCCTTTTAGCTTGTGGTGTCCTTACATTTTTGGCTGTCTTAGGACACTACATCCCTGGTGTCTGTCTTGCCTATCTTATAAGTGAGTATCAAGGGGATAACTGGATACTAAAATACTTTTCTTAAAAAAGGGGGAAATCATGTATAAAGATTTTAAAATGCAGGGTCAAAAAGTGAGTTAACTGTGCCCAATTTGAATTTGCTGTGGTGCATTGTAAAATGTTCATTAATAGCAACCTCAAGTTTTACCCACTTGTTCCAAAATGTTTCCTGGAGGTGTTTATGGAATAGTAGTCTTCTAACCACTCTTTTTCTCCAGTGCTTTCTTTCTTATTGTGGCCACTTGCTGTATATCATAACCTGAGTCAACATCTCTACACCAAACTACAGCCAGCTCTGCAACGATTAGACTTCAGTGTTCGTGGTTATATGATGTCCAAACATAAGGAGAGACAGTGTGAGTCTGAAACTAACCATTATTTGAGTGCAAGAGGCTCTTTTTATTTTACATTTTGTCTACTATATCTTTTTGATGGTGCATGAAAGACTTGGCATCTTTATGCTTTGGATGAAATTATTAAATATGCTTATGGAATATTCACAAACATTTTCCTGTCCTAAACATTTTTTGGGAGCTGGCCATTTCTTGTAGATGTTCAAATTCGGGAATCTGATTCTATAAATAGTCTTGTTTTGGTCCTTCTTTCTTCAATTTACTTTTGTGAAGATAGATCTCTAACTTCATTTTAGCACATCACCACATTTGGAGGGAGCATTCTGGAGTTGATGAGAGTGACAGTGAAGAAGAACTTGCTGCTTTTTGTCCTAAGGTACAAGTAGCACAGACTTTGGTAAAGGGTGGCATATTGTTGAAATTTGTGGAAAGAGTGCAATGGGGAGAGATAGTAATGTTTCCATGACTTGAACAATGAAGTATTTATAAATTATTATTATTATAATAGAGGGTTTTTTTAAATGATGCTATTGGATTTGTTTTGTAAAAATTGCATCTCGGGTACAGACTCTTGCTCCTTGGAGTAATTAGATTTTCACCAAAGCCAGAACTTTCGTTTTTATAGCCTATGGGCCAGTGATCCCCAACCTTTCTGGCTCCACAGACTGGCAATGGGGTGGAGGGCATGCACAATCTAGCTCCCACACATGCACAAATGAAGCTTTGTGCACTCACCTGCTGCTTGCGTGGCCCAGGGGTTGGGGACTTCTGCTGTAAACCACATTTCAACAGAATACAGAGACCAATAAACATACACCAAATCAGCAAAAAATAAATGTGTGCAGTAGCCATTATGGTGGTTGCTTGCTTGCTTTCAATTTTATTTTTTATACTTACACATCATTGTATTCTCTGGTATGATTCCCTTAAGACAATTTTGTTGTTATCTGTGAAGTCGTGTCCAACCCATCACAATCCCATGGACACCGTTCCTCCAGGCCTTCCTGTCCTCGACCATCCTCCGGAGTCCATTTAAGCTCACGCCTATGCTTCAGTGACTCCATCCAGCCTCCTCATTCTCTGTTGTTCCCTTCTTCTTTTGTCCTCAAGCTTTCCCAGCATTAGGCTCTTCTCCAGTGAATTCTTCCTTCTCATTAGGTGGCCAAAGTATTTGAGGTTCATCTTCAGGATCTGGCCTTCTAAAGAGCAGTCAGGGTTGATCTCTAGGACTGATCGGTTTGATCGCCTTGCAGTCCAAGGGACTCGCAGGAGTCTTCTCCAGCACCATAGTTCAAAGACCTCATTTCTTTGGCACTCAGCCTTACGGTCCAACTTTCACAGCTATACATTGCAACTGGGACTTGACTATACACACTTTTGATGTCTCCTTTTTAGTATGCTGTCAAAGCTTTCCTCCCCAGGAACAAGTGTCTTTTAATTTCTTGGCTGTAGTCCCCATCTGTGGTGATCTTGGAGCCCAGGAAAATAAAATACTACCACCATTTCTTCCCCATCTATTTCCCAGGAATTGAGAGGACCGGATGCTATGATCTTAGTTTTCTTTTTTTTTAAAAAAAAAAGTTTTTATTGTTTTTTGACATACAAACAAACAGACAAAACATAAAAACATCAGCTCCCCCATATTTATATACAAACAGTGAGTCGGTTGGTTCATCAGTTTTGTGCACTCATCTCATAGTCACAATTACAATTACCTTATATAATAACTCTTATTGTCAATACAAACTTATAAATCATAATATCACTATTAAAAAAAGAAGTTGTTTGACTAAACTTTTATTCGATCATGCCTTTGTGAGATAACTATATTTTGAGTAATTTATTCTAAAACAAATCATATAATCGTGCCAATTCTATCCTAAATAAGAGAAAAAAAAAAAAGAAAACTATTATATAAATATAATATCCAGTACCAAAAAGAGAAAAGAAAAATGGAATCAATATTATTCCTTATTGTCTAACATTTCTATTTTTGTATTTCATCATTCAACCATTGATAGAAAAGATCCCAAACTATATAAAATTGTTTATCTTCTTGCTCTCTAATTTCAAAAGTCAATCTACTCATCTCAGCACATTCCAATATTTTCTTTATAACTTCTTCCTGCAATGGA
This sequence comes from Pseudonaja textilis, assembly GCF_049901715.1. Lineage (NCBI taxonomy): Eukaryota > Metazoa > Chordata > Lepidosauria > Squamata > Elapidae > Pseudonaja > Pseudonaja textilis. The sequence continues at coordinate 85,369,213 of NC_142008.1, read as the reverse complement.
ATTTTCTCATTTTTCCAATTTTTTGCAAATACAATCCTAGCCGCAGTCAATACATTTACAATCAAATATTTCAGCTCTTTACTATAGACATCTGGTAAGATTCCCAATAAAAAAGCTCCGGTTTCAAGTCTATGTGCTTCTTTGTCATTTTTTCCAACCACATGTGGATTTTAGTCCAATATTTTCTAGCATCCTCACAAGTCCACCACATATGGTAGTATGAACCCGGTTTCTGATGACATTTCCAGCATTTTTCGGATTTGTTCTTGAACATTCTTGCTATCCTTGTCGGGGAAAATGCCACCTGTAAAACATCTTATACAAATTTTCTTTAAAGGCTGTAGACATTGTCATTTTATAATTTTGCAACCATAATTTCTGCCATTTCTCTAAGTCAATCCCATATCCAAAATTCCTCCCCAAGCAATCATAGTTTCTTTAACTTGTTCTTCCTCCAGCTTAATTTCCAATAAGTAACCGTATAATTTTTAATCACCTTTTCATCAGTACCCATCAAAATCTTATCTAAATCAGTTTGTTTATCATAAAATCCCTCTGCCTTGGAATCCTCATAATACTTTGAATGTATTTGCAGATATGAAAACCAATTCATCTGTATACCTTGTTCCTCTAATTTTTGCATCGATTTAAGTTCACCCTTTTCATCTAGTAATTCCCCATAGCTAACTGTTTGTTCCTTTTTATAAATTATAGGGTAAGAAAACGCTTCTATCGTTGATAACCAAACTGGAATTTTCAAATAACATTGTTTTTTTGTCTTCTCCCAATTTAACCACAGAGACTCCCGTATATAATGTCTTCTAAAATACCCTGTGGTTTGGTTCCCTTATACCATAAAAAGCATGCCAACCCAACAACAAATCATGACCTTCTAATGTCAACAATCTAGTTTTCCTTAATGTTATCCATTCTTTAACCCACATCAAATTTGTAGCTTGTAGTACAACTCCCAATTAGGCAGGCCAAACCCTCCTCTAGATCTAGCATCCTGTAAAAGCTTTAACTTTATCCTTGCTTTCTTGCCTTGCCATATATACTTCAAAACAATTTTATTTAAATCCTCAAAATATTCTTTTCCAAGCCTAATTGGTATTGTTTGAAACAAAAATAAAATTCTGGGTAGAATGTTCATCTTAATTGTTGAAATCCTTCCTATTAATGACAATTGTAGGTTTTCCCATTTTTTCAAATCTTGGGCTATCTGTTGTTTAAGTTTAATATAATTGTTCTCCTTTAATGTACTACATCTTGGCGTCAAATATATCCCCAAATACTTAACCTTATTTGTAACTTGAATTTTTAACAATTCTGCCAGTTCTTCTCTTTGTCTCAGCAACATATTCTTTGACAAAATCTTTGTTTTATCTTTGTTTATTTTCAGACCGGCCACCTCCCCATATGCCTCTATCTTTTCCAACAGCTTCAAGGCTGTTTCTATAGGGTCTTCCAGGATAAAACTAGGTCATCTGCAAAAGCTTGTAGTTTAAATTCTTCCTTTTTAATTTTCATTCCTTTTATAGTTTTATCTTCTCTGATATTTCTATTCAACACTTCCAAAGTCAATACAAATAACAAGGGAGAAAGAGGACAACCTTGTCTTGTGCCTTTTCTTATATTAATAGGATCTGTAAATTCTCCCTCCATCATTACCTTAGCTGTTTGTTCATTGTAAATTGCTTCTATTGCCTGAATAAATCTTCTAGCAAAGCCCATCTGTTCCATTAAAAGTAACATAAATCTCCAATTTACGTTATCAAATGCCTTTTGAGCATCTAAAAATATCAAAGCCATTTGCTTTTCAGGATGCGCCTCATAATATTCCAAGGTATCCAGAATTACTCTCATATTGTCTCTAATTTGTCGCTTTGGCAGAAACCCATTTTGATCTGGGTGGATAAAGTTATTCAGATACTTTTTAAGTCTTTCTGCTAATATTGAAGCAAAAATTTTATAATCTGCATTTAATAAGGAAATCGGTCTATAATTCTTGATTTGAAGTAGGTCCGCCTCCTCTTTTGGAATAAGTGTAATATAAGCCTCTGACCATGTTTTAGGTATTATCTTTTTTAACATAACTTCATTCATAACTTCTAACAGTGGAATACACAATGATTCTTAGTTTTCTTAATGTTGAGTTTCAAGCCAACTTTTGCACCCTCCTTCTTCACCCGTATCAAGAGGCTCTTTAGTTCCTCTTCACTTTCTGCCATTAGGGTGGTATCTGAGGTTTTGATATTTCTCCCGGCAATCTTAATTCCAGCTTTTGATTCATCTAGCTCCGCCTTTCTCATGATTTGCTCTGCATATCAGTTAAATAGGCAGAGCAACATTATACAGCCTTGCCAGACTCCTTTCCCAATTTTGAACCAATCAGTGGTTCTGTGTCCAGTTCTCACAGTTGCTTCTTGACCCACATACAGGTTTTTCAAGAGAAAAATAAGATGGTCTAGTACGCTCATCTCTTTAAGAACTTGCCACAACTTGTTGTGATCCACTCAATCAAAGACTTTAGTATAGTCAATGAAGAAGAAGTAGATATTTTTCTGGAACTCCCTAGTTTTATTCATGGTCCAGCGTATGTTGGCAATTTGATCTCTAGTTCCTCTGCCTCTTCGAAATCATGCCTGTACTTCTGCTAGTTCTTGATCCACATACTGTTGGAGCCTAACTTTAGGATTTTGAGCATAACTTTAACATTTTGAATAGCTCAGCTGGAATACTGTCACTTATACTAGCTTTGTTGTTTGTAGATTTCCTAAGGCCCATTTGACTTCAGATTTTAGGATGCCTGGCTTGAGGTCAGTGACCACATCATGGTTATCAGGGAGTTAAGCTCATTCTTGTATAGTTCTTCTATGTAATTTTGCCACCTCTTCTTAATCTCAGTCCTTCCTATTCTATTGTTTTCCTCTATTTCTTTGCACTGTTCATTTAAGAAGGCATTCTTATCTCTTTTAGCTATTTTCTGGAATTCTGCATTCAGTTGGGTGTGTCTTTCTCTTTCACCCTTGACTTTCACTTCCCTTCTTTCCTCGGCTATTTGCAAAGCTTCCTCACACAGCCATTTTGCTTTCTTGCATTTCTTTTTTTTTTTTTGTGGGATTATTTTAGTTGTTACCTCTTGTACAATGTTGAGAACCTCTTCCATAGTTTTTCAAGCATTCTGTCTATCAGATCTAATTCCTTAAATCTATTTGTCACCTCTACTGTATATTCATCAGGGATACGATTTAGTTCATACCTGAGTGGCCTAGTGCTTTTCCCTACTTTCTTCAAATTAAGCCTAAATTTTGCAACAAGAAGCTCATATCTGAGCCACAATCAGTTCCTGGTCTTATTTTTTACTGGCTGTATGGCGCTTCTCCCTCTTAAGTTGTAGAGCACATAGTCAAACTGAATTCTGTGTTGACCGTCTGGTGATGTCTATGTGTAGAGTCATCTCTTGTTATTGGAAAAGAGTGTTTGCTATGACCATCTCTTGACACAATTCTATCAGCCTGTGCCCTGCTTCATTTTGTACTCCAAGGCCAAACTTGCCTGTTACTCCAGTTATCTTTTAGCTTCCTGCTTTAGTTTTCCAATCCCCCATAATGATAAGGACATCATTTTTTGGTGTTAATTCTATAAGGTACTGTAGGGCTTCATAGAACTGGTCAGTTTCATCCTCTTCAGCACCAGTGGTTGAGGTTGGGACTTGGACTACTGTGGTGTTGAATGGTTTGCCTTGGATTTGAACTGAGATCATTCTATCGTTTTGGGGATTGTATCCCAGTTTTGCTTTTCCTACTTTTTTATTGACTATGAAGGCTACTCCATTTTTTCTGAGGAATTCTTGCCCACAATAGTATACCTGATAGTCATCTGAATTAAATTCACTCATTCCTGTCCATTTAGTTTGCTGATTCCTAAGATGTCAATGTTCAGTCTTGTCATCTCTTGTTTGATCACATCTAGCTTGCCTTGATTCATGGATCTTACATCAAAGGTTCCTATGAAGTATAGATCTTTACAGCATGGGACTTTCCTTTCACCACAAGATACATCCACAGCTGAGCGTCCTTTCAGCTTTGGCTCAGTTGCTCCCTTCTTTCTGGTGCTAGTAATACTAGCCTTCTGCTCTTCCCCAGTAGCATATTGAACACTTTCCGACCCGAGGAGCTCATCTTCTAGCATCATACCTTTTTTCCTTTTGGTACTGTCCATGGGGTTTTCATGTGAAAATTACTGGAGTGGGTTGCCATTTCCTTCTCCAGTGGATCATGTTTTGTCAGAGCTCTCTGCTATGATCTGTCCATTTTGGGCAGCCTTGCACGGCATAGCTCATAGCTTCACTGAGCTACACAAGCCCCTTCACCACGACAAGGCAGTAATCCATGAAGGAGCTTAAGATAATAAAAGCATTTAAATATTTCTTGAGCAAATTTTTATTTATTCGTATATAAATCAATTGTTAGTACATAATATTTAAATTTCATTTTGGAGATTTTTAAATATGATTATTTTTGATGCTCTGAACTCTTCAAGTCAACTATTGAAGGAAATAGAATTATTTATAGTTCTGTAAAAATTGGCATAGTTAAGTGGGAGCATCTTACAGTATATATAATTTTTATTTTGCTACCCAATTCCCCAAAAAACTTCTTGGTTCACAACAATCAAAATAAAGCAATAAAACAAATAAAAAGAAGAAAAAGGATGACAGGAATAACTAAATGTATGTACAATTGCCTTTGTCAAAAGTATTCAAACTTTTTTCTTCCCCCTACCCCAAGTTGGATGATGCTGTGGTTGTCAAGCAGCTGACTCTCTCTGACTCTGAGCATTCTGATGCAGAAGTGTCTTATACTGAGAATGGGACCTTCAATTTATCCCGGGGCCAAACACCATTGACAGAAGGTTCTGAGGGTAAGTAGATGAATGCAAAAAAAATACTAGATGCATTTAACATTAAATATCACTTAAATCATTTTGGAGGTCCATCCGGATAAAAAGGCAAACAAAACAAAAACCAAACAGCTACCTACTATCCAATATGAAAACATGATAGAGCTGCTCTAAAATGTTTGCACTTAAATTGGATGTTGAGGAGTGACTCTGATATGGGAAGATAAAAACTAAGATCAACTGACTTCTTTATTGAGCAAGAACCTTGTTTCACAACTTTCTAGGATAAGAAAGTATCTGTGTCAGAATGAGTTTAAAATCCATTTGTCAGTTAAGGTTAGCAGACAGCAGATAGATGAGTATTTGGTTCCTCCAACATTGTCTATATGCTGTAATTCAGTCTGTTTGATTTTTATGTTCCTCATGTATGGAAGTCAGTTCTACTGTAAGGTTTCAAAATACTCAGTTTCATAACATCTTTCACTTACTTTATTGTTTAGCCCTTGGGTCATATCAAAGTACAAAGTTCCAGACACAAATTATTATCTTTATTTGTAGCCCAAAAGACATTTTGTCTGAAAAAAAAATACAGTTAAATGACAGGAAAATTTGTTCACACATATACAGAGACATGAATTTAATTATCCATTAAAATTCTCTTTAGACTTTGATGGCCACAGTGATCCAGAAGAATCTTTTGCTCGAGATCTTCCAGATTTCCCTTCTATCAACCCTGAGGTGACAGGCATAGATGATGAGGATGACACCAGCATTGGCATTCCAAGCCTTGCCCCCCATAACCAGGCCCAGGAACAAAACCAACAGTCTCATAAACAGGAAGCAGTGACTTCAGAATTCCTCCTGAGTGAGCTTCCATTAATGCATAATCTGACAGATGACTTAGCTGGTTTTGTGACCAGGGGAATGATTCAGCTAGCCTTATCAGGAACTTCCCAGTCTGCTGTGCATAGCAACAGACAGCAGCGAAGTGCCAAGGCTTTCCTTCGGACCTCCAGCTCAGAGCTGGATACAGATGCTGAAGGAGATGATTTTGAACTATTGGATCAATCAGAGTTGAATCAGATGGATCCTTCAAATTCCCGTGGTCAATAACAATTATCTGGCATTTGTTTTCTGGCTCGTTTGTTTAATGAACCAGAATTAGAAGAGCCAGGTGCAGGAATAAGATGCTACCATACAGTTTTCGTGTCTAATCTGGCTTGGCAAATTTGGGAAATTGTATAAATTTTAGAACAAAAGACTACTATCACAGAATCCCAAGAATTTGATTACTGGATTTCTTGTAACCTATACCTTTGTACTTTGCCATATGTTGCATTCCTAATTAATAGAAAAGAAAAAAATCCTGCTGCCTGATTTATTAAATCACCCCAGTATTAGGCTTCAGATCTTGAGAAACAAGTCAGAAATTGTCTTGTATTTAACAAATTTAAGTTCTTGAGCAATTCAGGTGAGTATTTTTCCCAGTTTCTGATTTAAGATTTAAATTTTCAGTACTACTACTGGTAGAAATATATATACACAGAGACACTGTATATGTGTTTGCATCTATATATACATAAAGCTCCCAAGACCTTAGAGGTATTAGAAATTATTCCTACTTCTAGCAAATATTTGCATGTAATGATTCCAAATACATAATTTATTTAAATCCTAAATAAAGTATTCTCACACAAAATAATAGTAATAATACACACAAAGAGATATCTATAAACTTTTGAATGAAAATCTCTTACCTTCTCTCCACAAAGAAGTCATCAAGTCTTTCTAATTATATTGGTTTAAAATTGGAATATTATAGATAAATTACTTAAGATACCCAGCAAGCAATCTATCATTCTGATCTATCCCACTATTGTTGACATGCCATTATTTCATGTTGTCTGTAGCTCTCAGATGGATTCCTACTTTTTAAAGAAAAATATATTAAGGAAGCTAATTGATTTCACTGAAAAATGATAAAGATCAGAATCCTAAGAACAACTGCTCCAAATTTTGAATGCAGTTTTCAAAATATAAAAGTGGGCTACACTGTCTCATGATAATTCTTTTAGGAAAATTCCTTAGGAATACAAAATGGGAACAAAATTACATCAAGGGGAAAAGAGACATGTAATTCTGAGATAGCAGGAATGCTCTATTTAAAGACCAATTTCATCAGGCTTAATAATAGAATAGTTGGTATACTTGGTTGTACTTTTTGCTTTACTGTGAAGGTACATTCCATCTAGTAAAACATCTGCTAATATATCAATGTTATAAATGCTATGGTACCAGGTCTGTTCAGAATACTGCTTACCTCTTTCTGTTTTGAGTAAGACCAGCAAAGGATTTTTTTGCTGCATTCATCTTAAAATAGCTTTGCGGACCTTACAAAAAACAAGCTTTCTTTAAATAGTTCATACTGTGAGGATCTTATGAGTTAATTATTCTGGTGTTTTGTAATTTCCTATTCAGAATTCCATATACAAACTATTTCTATACTAAACAATTGGAATATTGTACCTTAGAAGCAATTATCCTTGATGCAAAGCCATCCTGGTGATTCTCTGAACAAAAGAGACTTGAATAAGTGCTGTGCTTTTATATTTTAAGGGATTATTTAGTTTATTTGAACTTACTACAACTTGTGCATTTGCATATCCAGTTAGAAGGTCTTGCTCCATATTTCTATAGTAGCTATTCAATCTGTATCATTTTTGCAGGCTCAGTAGTTTTTCCCAACATACAGCATTAAAAGACTTTCGTAAAATACTGCCTATTGTTTTATTGGCCAGTAGTACTGTGATGTTAATGCTATATGACTAATAGCACATTCTTGCAGAGAATATTTGAAAAGATAATACATTGTAAATTTAAAACAGCTTGGTTTGGGTAGCATTTGTGTGGCAATATCACAGTATTTAATTGACTTTTTGAGTGTTTTTAAATCAGCCAATATTGTAAAATATTTATAGTAAATGGTCTCTGAATTTTTTTTTAAAGTAAATAAATTTTTGATTTAAAATTTATTATTTATCGTAGAAAACAAAATACAAAACAGTAAAACAAACAATGAAACAAAATGGAAATGGAAAACTGACTACTTTATTAGATTTTATGTGATGTAGAATAGGAAAAAGTTTAGTGCAATAAGACTATCAAACACTTCTCCATTGTATTAATAGTTAAAAATATTTTAAACATTTTGTTGAGTGTTTCTATCTGTGTATCTGCTGCAAAATAAAGTATTTGTCAAAAAAAACCTTGTTTGTTTCATTTCTCTAGCTCCAACAGTAAGAAATTTATTTGAATACTTTTCTACAGTGTCATACCATTGTTAACCTAGCTCACCTGCTATTCTTTCACTGTTTCTCATATAAACAAAACATATGTTAACAATTTAATCTGATAGTTATACTCACATATTATACTAGGCCATTTAAATACTAGTTATTGGAATATGATGTATTTATGTACAAATAAGATTTATGTCCTACCTTTCCTCTAAGAGTGCAGGACGTGTTGTACAGGGATCTTTCATTTTATCCCTGTTAACCTTATGTTCGCTTGAGATGAGAAAAAGTGATTTACCTAAGTCACTTAATGAGAGTGACTGAAGGTAAATTTGAACTGAACATTACACTGGCTACTTATATATGTCCCTTTTTTGAGAAATTTGTTTTTTGAAAGGTTTTTTAAAATGTATATTCTCCCATTGTTTTACTATCCATTATCTCTCAAAAGTATGGAAGCCCAAGAGGACTTAAGTTCAGTTATCTTTGCCTTCCAGCAAAAGTGCTCCAATTTCTATTCAGCTACTGTCATCATTGAGGATCTGGTGAGCTCATACAGGATTGGAGCACCAACAAAGAACCATTACTTTTGAGTTCCTGCTCTTTTCAACCTCTGAATTGAGCATCACATTTTGAGCAGGACAGGCTTTCCAGAGTTAACTTGAAAGTTGCAATCTCATGAGTATCCTAAGATATACCCAAAGAGGGAAAACAGAATCAACCACATATACACTGCTCAAATCAAACTGTCCACTTAGGTAGCAACACTGACAATCAATTTCACATGCTGTTGTGCAAATGGAATAGACAATAGGTGGAAAGCATAGGCAGGTAGCAAGACATCCCCAATAAATGAGTGGTTCCGCAGGTGGTGATTACAGACCACTTCTCAGTTCCTATGCTTTCTGGCTGATGGTTTGGTCACTTCTGAATGCTGGCGGTGCTTTCACTAGTGGTAGCATGAGACGGAGTCTACAACCCACACAAGTGGCTCAGGTAGTGCAGCTCATCCAGGATAGCACATCAATGGGAGCTGTGGCAAGAAGGTTTGCTGTGTCTGTCAGCATAGTGTCCAGAGCATGGAGGCGCTACCAGAAAACAGGCCAGTACATCAGGAGACGTGGAGGACACTAGGAGGGCAGCAACCCAGCATCAGGACCGCTACTTCCGCCTTTGTGCAAGGAAGGACAGGAGGAGCACTGCCAGAGCCCTGTAAAATGACCTCCAGTGGGCCACAAATGTGCATGTGGCTGCTCAAATGGTCAGAAACAGACTCCATGAGGGTGGTATGAAGGCCCGATGTCCACAGGTGGTGGTTGTGCTTACAGCCCAACACCATGCAGGACATTTGGCATTTGCCAGAGAACACCAAGATTGGCAAATTCGCCACTGGTGCCCTGTGCTCTTCACAGATGAAAGCAGGTTCACACTGAGCACATGTGACAGACGTGACAGGGTCTGGAGACACTGGAGAATGTTCTGCTGCCTGCAACATCCTCCAGCATGACTGGTTTGTCAGGATCAGTAATGGTGTGGGCGGGCATTTCTTTAGGGGGCCACACAGCCCTCCATGTGCTCTCCAGAGGTAGCCTGACTGCCATTAGGTACTGAGATGAGATCCTCAGACCCCTTGTGAGACCATATGCTTGGGCCTGGGTTCCTCCTAATGCAAGACAATGCTAGACCTCATGTGGCTGGAGTGTGTCAGCAGTTCCTGCAAGACAAACGCATTGATGCTATGGACTGGCCCGCCCGTTCCCCATACTTGAATCCAATTGAGCACATCTGGGACATCATGTCTTGCTCCATCCATCAACGCCATGTTGCACCACAGACTGTCCAGGAGTTGGGGGATGCTTTAGTCCAGGTATGGGAGGAGATCCCTCAGGAGACCATCCGCCACCTCATCGGGAGCATGCCCAGGCATTGTAGAGAGGTCATACAGGCATGTGGAGGCCACACACACTCCTGAGCCTCATTTTGACTTGTTTTAAGGACATTACATGAAAGTTGGATCAGCCTGTAGTGTTTTTTTCCACTTTAATTTTGAGTGTAACTCCAAATCCAGATCTCCATGGGTTGCTAAATTTGATTTCCATTGATAATTTTTGTGTGATTTTTTTGTCAGCACATTCAACTGTGTAATGAACAAAGTATTTAATAAGAATATTTCATTCATTCAGATCTAGGATGTCTTATTTTTGTGTTCCCTTAATTTTTTTGAGCAGTGTACTTAATCCATTCCAATGACCCCTATCTTGAATCCTAGAAGTCTCAAGCTCTGAAGAGTAAATGCTTGGTTTCTTTATAATAAGGTTCTATTTGTCCATGATTGCAAAATGTGATCTATATTGCAAAACTTGTGAGGTAAGAATGATGATGTATGTCAGATACTACCCTCCTAGGTTTTATATCTTTCATCAACCTTTATGCTAAGTTTGGAGGAGAGGAGTTTATTAATTTTAATTAAATAAGTAATTAAAATACATACAGGTTTTATCTATAAAAACAACCTAGGTAATCAAGAGCCCCATTTTTAAGATAGTGGAATGTGAACATCTGTAGAGACAAAGATTTTTCTGGGATGGCCACCCTACTGCTTATAGTAAACCCACAGAGATATTTTAAAATATCTATGACTCAATTCCTTCCTAATAAAACACATAATAGATTCACAGTTCAGATGGCTAAATTCTTGCAAGGCAGAAGTAAATACATTCTCACTTTCCAATATAGTGAGAATTTATCTAACCACAGAAAATGTAGTCCTCTCAAATAATCCTGTATTTATCTACTGTGCATTTGCCAAAATAAATCATGACTGACAAGGTAAAATGGTTATCAATATTGAGGCAGATGATGGACCCCATTGGATAGATGACACTATCAACATGCTACTGAAGAAGAGCTTAGATGTTGTGAGATACTGATGATACTGTTTAGGTTAAAGCCTTCAGTGATTGCTGAAGCTGAAAGATAGCATTATACTGAGAACATAGAGCATAAGAAATACAAACATGGGAAGATTCAACACAGTGAAGAATTAAATGACTTGTCTATACATTGGCTTCTGATGCATCAGCAAATTGAAGTTAAACTGGAAATTGTTATTTTCAATCCCAAAATCATATTCTTTATAGTCAGAATATGAAAAACAAAGAAGGAATGTTATTGTTCCTTCAGAATGATATAGTAAAGCATTTAAGCATTTAAGTAAAAAGCTGTCACTGACTAATACCACTTAGATTTCACAGTCAACCTTTTTGTATGATGGTTATTCAATTGTATGTCCCAATCACTGATGGAGAGAGAGAGAGGAAGGGAGAGAAGGAGAGAGAGAGAGTGAGAGAGAGAGAGAGTGTGTGAATTGATAATCAGGTTTAATCTGAAATAGACAAAATGTACAAATAAGATGTGCTGCTTGTGGTTGGAGACTGGAATGAGACTGGAAAATTGGAAATGCAGCTGGTTCCCATCTTATGATAATTGAGCCCAAATTGCTAACTAAAACAGTAAAGTGAGCTTTGCTCCATTTTATGCTCCATTTTTCTTGCCACAGTTGTTAAACGAATCACTAAAATTATTAAGTTAGTAACATGATTGTTAAGTGAATCTGGCTTCCCTATTGAATTTGCTTGTCAGAAGTTTGCAAAAGGTGATGGGCACACTGCAGCTGTCATAACTATGAGTGGGTTACCAGGTGTCTGGATTTTGATCACATGACCATGGGATGCTATGACTAAAAATATGAAAAATGGTCATAAATCACTTTTTTCAGTGCCATAACTAAACAGTTACTAAACAAATTGTTGTAAATCAAGGACTACCTGTGGTACAAAGGAAAATGTAGTTTTACTTTGCAACCTATGATATTAAAACTGCTGTATAACTTACCAGTTTCTGAAATAGAATGATTTCATCTATGTTAATGAATTCTTAAAGCTACTAATATATTGAATAAATGTATAGATATCACCATTTTGTTCATTTTACTCTGTAATAGTATATGGGTGTTTTTCAACCTTAGGAACTTTTAAGATGATAGACTTCAAATTTCAGAATGCTCTAGAGTAGACAGACTGTTGTCTGTAGAACTGAGAGTTTAAATCCATACACTTGAAGATGAAAACAATGTTCCATGGATGTAAACTTTGAAGAAGGATAGAAAAAGTTTACTATTGGAAAAGACTCATGATAGCTATGAAAACAAGCAAATAGGTCATAAAACAAAACAAATCAGGACTGTCATTCAAGGCACATGAGGCAAGTATCTGCCTCATGCTATAATATTCTTTATACATGAGAAAACCCAGTCACATTGAGAAATGTCACGTAGGGAAATGTGGAAGGAATGTGAAGTTTGGTCTAGTGGTTAAAGCACCAGGCTAGAAAGCAGGAGACCCTGAGTTCTAATTCCGCCTTAAGCAGGAAAGCCAGCTGGATGACTTTGGGCCAGTCACTGTCTCTCAGCCCAACCCACCTTACAAGGTTGTTGTGGGGAAAATAGAAGGAAGGAATATTAGGCATTTTCACCCCCATAAGAGTTGTTTATAAAAAAATAATATAATAATATAAATATAATATTTATAAATAATATAAACATAAATATATATTTATAAATAATATAAATATAATAATATAAATATAAATACCCCCAGCCATTTCTGTCACTGGTTTCTAACAAAAAAAGAGGTAACATCCATCGTAACTATCTCTCAGAAAACAGCAGAGGGAAATCTACTGTTCTTGGGTCTTTTTCCCCGCTCACGCTCCCTATGAGTTCAAAGGCAGAGTTCAACCCCGCCAGCCGATAGACTTAGATGAACTAGTCACTACTTTTCGGCAGTGTTACATTTTAAATGGCAAAAGACAGCTTTGGATCCACAACCGCATCTCAAATGACGTTGAAATTCAACCCGGAAGTCGTTTTTTTTTTTAAAAAAAAACCACCGTATGTCTATTTTTGGAATCTCTGTTTCAGGCAGTAACTTCCGCTTCCGATAGGAGTCCCGCCCTGATCAGGATGAGCGGAGCAGGGAAGAAGCGCGACGCATCTGATGGTAACGCAACTAGAAATTCAAAGAGGAAAGTGGTCTAGGGTGTTGCGCGGATCCGTAATCCTCTTCCGCTTTTCTTATACAGCAGGGTGCGCTTATCGTAAAATCACCTTTATTTTATATGTATGTATGTATGTATGTATGTATGTATGTATGTATGGTATTCAGCTTTGTTGGGGTATTTTCCCACGTCATTATAGTTGTGCTTTTAAAGTTGTAGCAACGTTTCAGCAGAATCTCATCTGCCATCATCAGGCTTCATCAGGCTTCTGAAGCCTGATGATGGCAGATGAGATTCTGCTGAAACGTTGCTACAGCTTTAAAAGCACAACTATAATGACGTGGGAAAATACCCGAACAAAGCTGATATATATATATCTCCTTCACGACAAACTCAACTATAGAGTGTAGAGTTAGGATCTTCACATTCCCTTTCTCCCTTTTATTTTCACAATGCCCCAATCGGACATCTTCCAAATATAGTATTTTACACTTCCCACCATCGTCAGGAAAAGTAGTGCTGCCGCTTTGGAAAGGCTACAGTGGAACGTGATTTTCCCCTCTTTGTCTGATACCTACTTATTTTGTAACAATGTTTACTCTTAAAAAATGGAATTAAAAAAAAATACCAGCTAAAAATGCAAACTAAGAAGAAAAAGGAAAAAATATTTTTTATACATATCAATGGTCACTGTTCTACAAATGAATTCACTATTATAAATAATACAAAATGCTATATTGTAAGCTATTATATAATACAATATATTAATATTGTACGATATCACAGAATCTCCACCGTAATAAGACATATTGCTGGAATATTGACAAAGCTGCACAGTGTTTAGTAGCTTTGCAGTAAGCTTTCCTGCTTATGGCCTTGTGGCCTAGCAATTTTTTTAATAGATGGAGAAAATTATTCATCCTCTATATCAGGGGTTTTCAAATTTGACAGCTTTAAGACTTGTGGACTTCAACTCCCAGAATTCCTCCTCCAGTTATGTTAGCTCAGGAATTCTGGGAGTTGAAGTCCACAAGTCTTAAACTTGCCAAGTTTGAAGACCCTTGCTCTAGATGTTAAACTATCTATAAGAAAAGACTCTATTTCATCCTGTTTTTATGTGATTTCCACATATGTTAGTCTGTTGTCATAATTTTATTTTTTTCTTTTTGATTTGGAGAATGTGCTGCCATCCTGTTACGTTATCTTCAGGAGCAGAACCGGCCTCACAGTGCTCAGGATGTCTTTAGCAACTTACAGAAACAACATGGATTGGGCAAGACGGTAAGACAAGGTGTCAAGAGGTGCACTGTGGGAATTGTGTTAGCTCCAGTGATCAAAATAATATTGAAGCTCACTTTTTTTTGTATGCTAAATTCTTCAGATTGGGTATTTTAACTTAACATAATCCTAATATAGAAGAATAATGTATGTTCATAATTTTCATGATATGAACCATGCCTGAAGAAACTTGATTGGCTAAGAAATACCATTACTGTTTCTCTGCTTATGGGATCATTTTTATTTGTACTGTGTTATGCAGCATATTACACTTCAAGCAAACACATTCACATATTGGCACTAACTCCCCACTACCTGAGTTGGCAGATTTCTTCTGAAATCCAATGTGCATTTTTAAAAAGTTTTAATTTTTAAGACAAACGTATACAAACAAAACATAAAAACAAAACCATCTTCCATTTTATATACATTCAGTGTGTCAGTTGGTTACAAATATTTTGTGCTATCCTTTTGTAGTCATTACTCACGGTTTATATCAATTTTCACATTGTCAAACTAACATATACCTATATATTTATCAGTTATTAATCATCCACGACTAAACTATTTATTCCATCATTTTATACGAGATATTCCAAATTTTGTTTTAAAATTTATATTATACTTTCATCCAATACTTTCATCCAATATGTCTATATTATATTTTATATTAATCTATTAAACTTCTATTACAAAATTATCTAATCTATTAATTACCATGTCTTTTTGTCCAACCATTGATAAAACAAATCCCATATCATATAAAATTGTTTGTCTTCTTGTTCTCTAATTTCAAATGTCAATTTACTCATTTCTGCACAGTCCATAATTTTCTTAATAACTTCCTCCTGCATAGGTATTTTATCATTTTTCCAATTCTTAGCAAATACAATTCTAGCCGCTGTTAAACATTTACAATCAAATATTTCAGCTCTTTGTTGTATATTTCCAGTATAATTCCCAATAAAAAGATATCTAGTTTAATGTCTATATGTTGTTTTATCATTTTTTCCAACCATGTGTGGATTTTAGTCCAATATTTTTTTGCATCCGAGCATGTCCACCACATATGGTAATATGAATCAGGTATCTGATGACATTTCCAACATTTATCCGATTTATTCTTAAACATTTTCGTAAGTCTTGTCGGGGTAGATGCCACCTGTAAAACATCTTTTACGGATTTTCTTTATATGCAGTTGACATTGTCATTTTATAATTTTGAGAACACAATTTTTGCCATTTTTTTAAATCAATCCCATATCCAAAATTCCCCCCCCAAGCAATCATTGTTTAACTTGTTACTCCTCCAAATTAAATTCTAATAAATGTCCATAACGTTTTTTAATTATGTTTTCATCAGTACCCATCAAAATTTTGTCTAAATCAGTCAACTTATGATAAATACCTTCTGCTTTAAAATCTTTGTCAAATCTAGATTGTATTTGCAAATATGAAAACCAGTTCATTTTTACACCTTGTTCTTCCAACGCTTGCATAGATTTAAGTTCATCCTTTTCATTCAATATTGAAATCCAATGTGCATTTTTAACAATTGTGCTCAGTTCTCCCATAGCAAAGAATTTTCTGTCAAATTTTCATCTTCCTTTAATGTTCAAACAATTTGCAGTTTTCATTTCAGTCCTCCACTTTGTTGTGAATTTTTCTCATTCTGCATCTTCTTGTTTTCTGTTTGATTTAGGCTGTAGTGAAGGCACTGGAGCAGTTGGCTCAGCAAGGGAAGATCAATGAAAAGATTTATGGGAAGCAGAAGATTTATTTTCCAGATCAGGTGAAATGCCATTCTGTGAAACTTAAATTTAACTTCTACCAGCTCAGGGGAGGGAAACAAAAAATAAAGCCTCAGCAAGAAACCTAACTCAGTCTGTTTCAGGACTGCCGAACATCCATGGGCTTTTCTAAAACCAATAACGACAATCAGATCTAGATCCACCTTATATACCAACTGTTACACATCTTCAACTTCTCTTTCCCAGAGTCTTTTAGTAACTTAAAAACTTCTACAAGTTAGAATTAACTTCTGATCTCAGTTTGTCTTATTGGCTAGCTACATTAAATATTTGTTTGGGCTTCTGGCTAGATATGTGAATTACCAGCAGGAACAGCCAGCAGGAAGATGTGTAATAGCTGGTACATAAGATGGATCTAGGTCACCAACTTTTGTGACTTGGCTGGGGAAGGGGAGGGGAACTGGGCTGCACGAGCACATATGCGTATGTAGCTGGATTGTAAGTCGAGCTGTGCACGCACATGCCTGCATGCTGGCCTGCCATACACACGAGTTATATGCACGTGTGTGTGCACTGGCCCACCACTTGCGTGAGTCAAGCTGCACATGCGTGTACATGTTGCCAGCCTGTGGCAAGGTTGCAAATAGGCCACAGCCTGGTAGTGGGCCATAGCCTGTGGTTTGGGGACCCCTAATCTATACAGCTTTTGAAGCACGACCGAATGCATGCCATGAAGGTATTGGCCTGGGACATAGGAAACCCACATTCACATCTCTTCTTATTCTCCAAGTGACTTTGGGCCAGTTACTGTCTCTGCCAACCAATTTCATGGAGCTGTTCTTTGCAGGGGTGAACCGAGAGAGGGTGTGCCATAATTTTTCATGCATTCTGAGTTTCTGAGGGAAGATGGGATAGAAATCTAACAAAAGAACAATTGCATAAATAAAAATATTAGTTACCAGGAAACTAAAATTGAAAGTTATTACTCTGTAGTAGAGGCATGTGAGCTTCCCATATGAATCCATTTAACCAGCAGTTGACAAATACTGAACTAGATGAGCAGATGGTGAAATTTTCTTATATAAATTAAGTTGAAACTTAATATTACAAGACAGAAGTTTTATAGTTGCCTGAAATTTTTAAGCACCAGAGATACAAGCTTGATGGAGATGCTGCTTTAGTTTTATTAAATAAGCAAATAGTTTCTCAGCTGAAAATTATTTCTTTGTAAATTTATAATGATTGTTTTGGAAGAGAAGCGCATTGGCTGAAAATATTATAAGGATAGTACAAGTACATATGATGGCTTGGTTTTCACAAAAACCTGATTGCTTGGAATGTGGTTTATTCCATTATAGTATACATAAAATATATACATAAAACTTCTGCTAGTCATCTTAGATGAATGCTCTGTCCTATACATGTTTTTCCAGAATCGTTTTGGTAATACAAGTGAATCAGAACTGAAGGGCTTGGACAATGAGATTTCAGAACTATCTTGCAAAGTTCAGACACTCCAACAGAACTGTCGTCACATGGAATCAGGTTTGTTCAGGAAAGTTAAATCAGTTTGTTGACTGTGAATACTTGTGCAATTGAGTGCTTGAATGGCATGGAGCCTTTGGGAACTGTTTGTATCCGAGCTGCAGCTTAAATGCCTGGAAGCTTCCCATTGATCAGTGCCATTTCAGCTATTGTAACTAGTAATTCCATTCCAGAGCTGAAAGAACTGAAGGGCTCTATGACAACCCCAGAGATGGTTAAAGAAATTGAAGACTTAAAAAAAGATTGTGCCAATTATACAGAGAAACTGGAACGGATCAAATCTGCTGCCAATCCTGTGTCCCCTGAGGAGAAAGAAAAGGTAACAAAGGGAAGGTCCAGTGACAGAGAAAGGGGTGGTTCAGACTGCCCATTCTGGTTGCCCTGCTATCCTATACTAACCATATATAAGGGCAGTGGAATTGCCAAATATTCCGAAATTATGTCAAGCATCAGAGAGAGAAGAGACCCAGGACTTCAAAACACATCATTCTTTGCTAATAATAAAACCTTTATTATGGCCATAGACCAGCATATAGAAGGTTAAGATGCAGTCAGGTAAAAACAGATTAAAACACAAGAAAACCTAAAAGGTATAAAATAGAAAGTATATATAAAAATCTAAAGGGAAGAGTAGAAATATTAAGTATAGGGTAACATAAAGCTTAATATGTGGAAGATTATATCAAATTACATAGTACTCTAATACAAAATTACATACTCTATATGCTCATGTTTCGTTTATGGCACATGTCATTAGCCAATGACTTGTACAGAAACTTGCAACATTGTAAATCTTTGCTAACAATTCTTCATGGGATCTGGAGAGTTTGCACAACCTCAAGATCATTGAAAATCTAATTGTCTAATTAAAATCTAATTCTAATTGGCATGAAATGGGGATAAACGTGAACACTCTTAAGGCCCTTTTCTTGCAGGTAGTTTGTCAACTCAGTTTTGGATGTGTAGCTTCCATTCCTACATCAAAGCTGGTTGCAGTCTGAGCTGTTTCATAGGACCTGAAAACATAATTGTTTGGGTTTTGTTGACTGTAGGTATACAATGAGAAAAAACTGTACTGCAGAGAATGGCGTCGTCGCAAGAGAATGGTAAGACACAATTATTTACAGTTTAAAAATGATATAATTGTATTGAGTATGTATCTAGGAAATCAACAGAATACATTCTAAATATACTATTTTTCAAGTGTAAAAGATTCAAGTGATGGCTTACAATATACAGCTGCAGACTCAATTGCATGCATAATTTAATCTGGTTATTGAACGAAGGGATTCCTATTATCTGTTAAACTAATGGAGCATTCTTCCTCTTTTTGTGTTGAAAATAATTTGCTTATTCATGTCAGAAGCATCAAAATTAAAATAAAACATGGCTTAAAATTTAAAACATAAAATACAAGATTAAAATATGTACAAGTTAATTGTAAATTAGGGTTTTTTTTGGCATGGATGTTTTGTGAGACATGGTCTATTTCTTGATAATAGAAAGAATAACTGATATAATCTTAATCACTCATGCTCTCCTAAATGGATTACTGTAATACATTCTACATGGGCTACCCTTCAAAAGTAGAAGCTTCAGCTGTTGAAAAACGTAGCAATATGGAAAGTTATGTGCTCTAAAAACTTCACCTTCATTTTCATCATGTAATTGTTAGACCACTAGATTCTTGGAAACCCAACACTTGATCTTTTGAATCAATTATAATAAAAATATGGGAAATGGATTATTGAAAAGGTAGCATAACAAATAATTGTGAAAAATACTTCATTTTTCGTAAATCAGTATGTTTTTTAACAAAATATTTCATTTTTCTTTTTAACAAGAATTCAATACGAAGTTTTGTATCTCCTTAAGAGGAACATTCCTGCTGTCTTTTTTCTTAATTTACTGTTTTAATCATATTTAAGTAAAATGATAGAAAGTGTTATGACTTAGATCTTGAAAAGTGGATTTTATTTTTATCATTATTGTCTATGTTATTTTGAGAAATGTTGTTTTCAAGATTTATGGAATAACTTTCCAATTGCTTACCAGCTGTGTTTTCAACTAGCTATAGACAAATTCATATATTTTCTCCTATAATTACCAAACCGGTTATTTCTATCTGCCAATCTTTGTAGAAATGATAGCAACTAAATGTATGACATAACCTTCTCAACAGGCAACAGAATTACTTGATGCAATCCTTGAAGGCTACCCAAAAAGCAAGAAACAGTTCTTTGTGAGTATTACATATAAACTAATATTAAGAGCCACAGGGATATAAGCAGGCCAGTGGTCAGTTCCAACTGTAGATCGTTCAATTATCGGGCTAGTTATACTCTGCAGAATGCTCTTTTCATTTATTACACCTTAAAAGAATATGTGTTGTTTCTTATTCAGGAGGAAGTTGGCATTGAGACAGATGAAGATTTCAATGTTACAGTACCCTCTGTGTGAACCAATATCTTATCTGTGTAATTGAAATCTAAGCATTCAAGTTTCAGTTTCTCATATTCTGTTACTCCGATTTTCAGAATTTAAAAATATTTGCATTCATTGGGTAAAAGCACACCTCCCATTTTACACTGTTTAGTTTTTCCTAGTATTCACCATAGGACTTCCTAATCTGTCTGATTGTTTTGTTCTTAAAGTAGTTTGAACAAAAAATTAATATGCATTTGAGAATATGAGAGAGGGGGCTCAAAATACTTGAATTCTGATAGTATTGTTTTTTCTGTAATTGGCCCTGCATGTTGTATTAACAGCATATTATGCCATTAACTACTATTTAGAGTGAGCTAATTATTCCGCTAATTATTCAAGAATTGGGGAAAGTTTAATGTCAATTGTTATTTAGCCATCATGCTTTGCTTTATGCTGAGAGTCACCTTGTGAGATGCAAACAAATTTAATACATTTTCTCCAAGCTAATTGGGCAACTGTGAGAGGGTAGAACAACTGGGTTTACTACTTCTTTGTTACATGGAAGAAAAACAATGTACCTTGGAAAATCAATATTAAAAGATTAATTTCCTGACTTGGACAAGTGGCTATTTAGTTATTTAGTTTACTCTATTGTCATTGCGCCTCGTAAATGAAATTAAATGCCATCTTCAGTGTACATTATAACTATAAAAATAAAACACAAACACATATCCTTCACATTCTATACAATTGAATTGAAAACCTGATGTTGCATTTATTTGATCTTTAACCTATTAGATTAGATCAAATATCGGCTTACTTCTGTATGGTTGCATGTGACTGGCAATTGCATTACAAGATCATATTACCAAAGTTTGTGAGTAAAATACAAATTTTCAGTAGCAAAAGAATTGCAATAGCACAAAAAAAGCCAGATGTATAATACATTCATTTTGATAACTCCTGCAGAAAGGAGTTGGCTTAATTTCAAGTTGCTGATCCTTCATCAAATAAAGGCCAATATTGTGGAAATGTCTGATGTCAGTGGAACATTATATATGATTCAGAGTCCAAAACAATAGGATAGCCCCCAATTTGGAAATTAGCATTTTATATAATTACCATGAAATAACTAGAATAATTTCAACCGAAATACCTAGGTTCAAAGTCTTCTAAAATATTATTTCAGATAAAATCAGGCAAAACTGACAAAGTCATTCAACCACATAGCAAATTTATTAGAACTGCATGTCATCATAAAAAAATAGCAAAGTCTTGTCTGAGTTAATATCCTTCTCCACCAGCCAGCAGTAGATCCAGAAAGTGGTGTCTGTAAAAGGCAGCAGATCCACTTTTGCAGCAAAAGAAATAAAATAAACAAAAAAAGCAGCTGCAGAAGGGAGTTGGCTTAATTCACTTCATTGCATTATTAGAAACCAAGGCTGCAAGAGAGTAAAAGATATTTTCCCTTTTATTGCTAATACAACATAATTGATAAGCCTATTCAGACTTTTAATCCATAGAATTGAAGGGAAGGCAAATGATGATTGCATATAGGTTAATTTTCAAAAGCTGGAGGTTGGCTACACAACTGAAGGTTGTTACAAGAAACTTACTAGCTCTCTACAAGGCTATCAGAATGTATTATACAAAGGAAGGCAGTTTATTGCTTAATTTCCCTAGTTCTCTGCCCTTAACCCAAGGTAAATGCTACATAGCTTTGTTTTTATAATCATTACACTAGCTACTGCTCCTTGAACCAAACCTTAGATATAACAACTAGGCATTTAGAAAAAGTATTTACCAAACCGAGGCGAAGAGACATTCCGGTGTTTCTGCACATTTAAGAAAAGAATTTGGCTCACTGCGAAATCCTGATATATTGTAAATACATTTCTATTAAATCAGCTACATTAATGCATAGGAACAGTAGAGCCAAGGCTTCAAAGAGATGGCAGCAAGCAATCCACATGAATTGAGAGCTGATTATTTTTCTCCTCATCTGAAGAGCTTGCTGTGTAAACTGAGGGGATTCCAGAGGTAAAATCAATCTGTAGCCCTAAAAAAAAAAGCTTGAAATGGAATTACTGGAAGGAATAACGCTTCTTGGCCATATATCTGCAAATTAGGCCCTTCAAAGCTTTCTCTTTGATTAGTAGAGTTGGCTCTTCAGTTGTTGCAGTACACCAATGACAATGTCTCGCAGGGTCTGTGGAAAAAAGGACTACGTAAATTGATAGCACACTATTTCTGTTATAATCTATCCTTTGGAAGACATGGTAGGTATAGAATTCTGCCTGAATTAAATTGCCAACAATTGCTGTTCTTTAGTTTACTTCATTGCGTCTCGTACAATGAAATCAAACACCATCTTCAGTGCACATCATGACCATGAAAATAAACACACACATCCTTCACACTCCACACATTGAACTGAAAACCCCTAACTGCACTATACAGTAGAATTCAAAAGAGTTACTGCCCTAGCCTAGAAATTGCTTTTCAACCTATTTGTCCTTGTTTATATTATCCTGTACTGTCTGCCAGATGGTAATAGTTCAAAAAAAGGATGCCCAGGATGAGATGGATCTTTGAGAATGTTTTGAACTTTCCTAAGGCAGTGGGAGCTATAAAGTTCTTCCAGAGAGGGGAGAGGGCAACCAATGATCTTCTGGGCAATGACATTAACCCTCTGGAGTGCTTTCCTATCTGCCACTGTGCAAATTGGCAAACCATACAGAGGTACAGTAAGTTAAAATGCTCTCTATGGTGCAGCAGTAGGAAGTCACCAGCAGTTTTTCATTCAGTTGTTGTTTTCTGAGAAGTCTCGGGTAGTATAATCTCTGCTGGGCCCTTTTGACCAGAACACCCCAGGTCAGGTCTTCTTTTATGGTGACACTCAGAAACTTAAAAGTGGCCACTTGCTCCACTTGGTCTCCATTGGTAAGCAAGGGCTGGATGTCTGATCTGTTCCTTCTATAGTCCACTATAAGTTCTAGTTTTGAAGTCTGACTATGGCAGTTTCTCAACCTTTTAGCACTGGAATAAAACTTTTTATCCCCTGCATTGCAGCAAGATCATGGGGGAAAAAAAAGCTTCCATTCAAGTGCTTTATTTTCCTCTTCCTAAGCAATGCCAAGAGTACTTTTGTGTGAAAGACATGACCATCTCTGCCACTGTTAGGCTATTTATTCAGCACAAGAGCCAGCCAGAGAAGCTGATTAATGTTATTTAAAGACAGCAATGGATATCCACCTTATGATTTTTTTATATAATTACCTCTAAATCCAGGAAATCTTCCACAAGTAAATCAAGTATATTTTTCCTATATGTGATATGGGCCATATGTTCTTATGTTCCGGAATTACCTGTGGCTTACAATGCTCTTCTATCCAGCTGAAAACACAAGCTGAGAGCTCCTGAAAGCTTGTTACAGAGATGGAGGCATTAAAGGACTGGAACAAGGAGTCCATGATACCCTGGAAAACATTGAACTTCACTTGGTCAGAGATCTGATTCTTTCCTTCACTGGGATTGTCCTGGTGAGCTTTAACAATCTCTTCATAGTTTCTGAAATGCATATATGTAGTTAGTTAGCAGAAAACATGTGGAATAATCAGATCTGGAATAATAATCATTTTGCAGAATAAACATTTCTTAAGGACAGGATGGAAGAGTTGTAACAATAAATGATAATCATGTTACAGAGTAAATGTTTCTCAGACAAAATAGAATTTACTATTGAACTAAAAGTATATGTCTCTTCCCTGTAGGAATAAATATTCAAGGAAACATATGTAACATTTACTATTTTTTCCTGAAAATCACAGCCCTGATTGAACTAAGAAAGCCAGCCTGTGACCTTCCATGACTGAACATAGTTTAAATCATAGGTCTCCCTGCTCTTAGTCTAATACCACACTTTATTTTGGGGAGGTCAACTAGTGAAACATGAATTTACAAATGCACAAGTCTTACACTTTCATGATTTTCAAGGCCAGCACATCTTTTCGGAGAGTGGAGACCTCTTCCTCTTGCTTCTTTTTTTCTTTATGCAAGAATTGAATATAATCAATGGCTGGGTAACAGAGAAAGCAACAATTTAGAAAGGAGCCATTTAAATCTTTTCAAAGTCTAGCAGACAATATCTAGTTGTTCAGATATTTCTAAGCTCAGTTACATTAAAGTTGTCATTCCATTCCCAAGAATGAAGACAGAGTTAAATAGATTCACAAATACTAACAAGTTGTAGGAGAACCATGTTAGTGTATGATGGCAAAAAACTAAGTGAATAGTTATACTTTTTATAACTAAGGGCTTTTTTTTAAAAAAATGTAAATTTTAGTTAAAAGGCATAAGCCTTCATCAGTTGCAGGTCACTAGCAAATGCCGAGTGGCTAAACTGACAAAAACTGGAATTAAGCAGCAGCTAGCTTAATAGTAGAATAGTGTGAAAACTGGACACATTTCCAAAGCTCTCTCATAATCTGCATAGCCTCCCCCTGCCCTATATCTGCAACAATCTAGCCACTATGTATATCTCCCACAAAGTGGGCTAACAGAGCTCATGAAAATGTACACCTTTTAATAAACATGTTAATCAGAAAAGTGATTATTCTATTTTGTTCTGTTTGTTAAAATACAGTAGTACAATTAATCTATTTACAGAATTTAATAAGAGTTATATAAAGCATACTCTGAAATTTGTACAAATTTCTGGGAATCTTATAATGGGTCTTGGAGATGGGCCAAGGAAGACAGATAATCTTGGGAGCCCTACTCACTCTTCTGGAGTACAATCGCCTTGCTTAGCTTCTGGGAGCCTATTGAGAAATCTTGCTGCTGGCATGTGGGTACAATTGCTTGCAAATCATCATAACCTTTCTGTTAGAAAAACAGAAAAGCATTACAACTCACATATCAAATCTGCCACACATGACAAGAAAATTGAATACAAAAGTAGAATTTGGTCAGTAAATCTATTCCTTTCTCCCAAATTGGAAGCTTTGTAAACTTGTAAGGAATTTGAGATGCTACAAATAGCAAGCATACATATATGGTTTGTCATGTTCTCACCTTGATAGCATCCCTCCGCTTTTGCTCAGCTTGTGTATGAGCACGGCGACGGCGATCCTTGTATGATTCTTTGTAGGTATCTTGTTGGTAATCAGAGTCTTCATCATCTGTGGCATGAAAACAGTCTTTGTTGGCAAAGCAAGGAAGGGAAGTCATTGTGAATGCTACCAATAATTTCCTAATCACAACGTTTCAATTTACTGAAAGAAGATCAGACTGCTTAAGAACCATTAACAGCATTGCTTAGCCTCAGATTTATTTTCCAAATGGAAAAAGGAGTAATTTGACCTTAGTTTTATAGCTTAAGAAAATAGTCCCTAAAAGGCACTTCCATTTCAGCATAGATCCTTAAGAAAATAATTCCTTCAGTTTCAGTTTGAAAATTTGCTTACTTCCCTTATTGCAATACGTTTAAGTGAAATGTAATAAAGATAATAAACTTTTGGGATACTTAACGAAGACTCAAACAGATTAATAAAGAATTCTATGTAACTGAAGCTAAATAAGGCAGGAATCAGCAATGTTATGTCCATTGGAATCCTGAAAGGAGCCCATAAATCAATTGCAGTTAATATAAAAGAAACAATTCAAAATGACTAAGATTTTTGGAGAAGCACGTGAAAAATCAGAGAAGATAATGTGTACCTGAACTAATGAATAAAGTGGTATGCAACCTATCTAAAACAGAAAAAGACATTGAAACATAATAAAATGTATCTGTCATTTTCAGATATTAAATATATTAAATAATCCTTCAAAAGTAACAAAAGTGGAAAACAGGAAAGATCCCCTAGACCAGGAGTGTCAAACTCAATTTCATTGAGGGCCACATCAGCATTATGGTGGCTCTTAAAGGGACAGTTGCATGTAAGACTATGATGACTCACAGCAACCAGGTGTGGCTAGGTGGTCACAGCCGGGTTGCCGTGACTAGGTGGACATGGATGGCTCGATGCCACTCACTGGGCACAACTGGCTCAGAACGGAACAAGTTGTACCAACTCACTCGATCTGGAGACAATTCAATGCCCTACATGCTCGCCTCCCCAAATTTTTGGCAGCCAAGTTCATGCATGCGCGCACACACACAATACATTCTAAATTATAGGACTTTGGCAGCACTGCTGTTGGAACTTTACTATGTGTGTACCAGCACCAGGTGGCCACCATGAAGTTGTTGATCAATGCATAGTAGAGCTTCAGCAGCAGCACTGCACCTGCCACCAGTGCCTCTGCCCCTCCATGGCCTGCTCGTTGGCCTGGTATCTCCATTGGCCCTGCAGCCCCCAAGCACTTCCCTTTCACCTGGGACACCAGCCCCTGCATGCTTGCTGCCTGCTGTGCGCGTGCCCAGGGGAAATGCCCGGCCGGGCTGGGGCCAAAGTTGTAGGGCCCAACCCTTCACCATCTCCAGGGCAGGCAGGCAGGCTACATCTAACCACATCGTGGGCCAGATCTGGCCCGCAGACCCTGAATTTGGCATGTCTGCCCTAGACCCTCTTTCAATGATTAATACAGTTGGAAGAGCTATTCCATTCTCCACTTGTCCCCAATTTTCTTTTATGATGCCAGGATGGGGGTACTCAATAGATTATTTGAAAATAAGCTTGTTTTTTTGACCCCATTCTGTCTTTAAAAAAATTAAGCTGTGACAAAGGTGATGGGGAACAATAAATATGAATATGTTTAAAAATAAAAGAATACACTGGGTAGACAAAAGTATTCTATAATTCAAGAAGCAATAGAAAGAAATCAATCAGAGGGTTATGCGATTGTGGATGAATTGCTCAATTATTCAGTATCCTGTCTGCACAATTATTACCATAGCTATAAATTAGGTTAATATCAGTTAGAAATTCACGAGATACATCTGTTGAAAGTAATTGTAGATGAAATAGGCTTAGTTTTCTCCTACACAGACTTTATAGTGGCAGGAACTATTTAGAATTAGTGTTAGTATAATAATTAAGAACTGTGTTTTCTAAATCTACAGTTAGCAATTTTCACAAAGCAAGGTTACATTGGCTTACGTTAATTTCCAATATTTTGGGTTTGTGTTGCCCAAATAAAAATTAGATTTGGTATTGTCACCTGATTAGAATATATTTCCTGCTTACAAGAACCTTTAGTAATAGAAGAGGAAATTAGATCAACACTCTATCATTACCAAGTCAGAAGGCTATAGGAATTGATGGGATATCTCAAGAAATATGGCAAGCAATAGAAGAAGATCAAGGTTCTAACCAAGTTTAATTAGTAAATCCAGAGATCAGTGCGTAGATTGGAAGAAATCTACCTAAATGCTAATACCAAAGAAAGGTTACTTAATAGAATATGCAAATCATTTTATTATCCTCAATTTTGCATGGTAGTAAAATAATATTTAGAATCATCCAATGCAGATTACAGCATGGAAGGGAGATGCTAGATGTTCAAGGTCACTTCAGAAAAGGCGGAGAAAGAAAAACATCGTTGGTGTACACGAAATAATAGAAAGCCAAAGAATAACTAATAAGAGTCTGCATGTGCTTCACTGGTTATAGTTGATTATTTGATCATTTCAAGCTACAAAATGTGCTTAGAAAAAAAAAATCCAAAACCATCTCACTATTTTATGTGGAACCTATACACAAGTCAGGAAATCAATTTTCAGACAGAACATGGCAAAACATACTGGCTATAAGGTGGCAAAGAAGTGAGGCAGGGTTGTATACTCTCTGCTTATTTATTCCACCTACCTGTGAAATATATTTTGAAGGAAACTGGATGGAAGAGGAAGAGCATGGTTTTAAAACTGGAGGAAGACACATCAATAACTTACACTATGCTGATGACTGTACTCTGACAGCTGAAAGTAAAATAATATGCAAACTCTAGCAATGAAAGTCAAGGAGCATAGTGAAAAATAGGACTAAGATTAAATATAAGGACCAGACTAAGAGCAATACAACAATAAGACCAAGAACTAATAATGAAGGTATTGAAGTAGTGGGTAGCTTTTATCATTTTGGATCATCTATTTACACCCATTTAATCAAGAATATAAGACAAAGGTACATTTCACTATGTACTTAAGAGTAGAAAATGAGTTTTACTGAGAGGAAAGGAAGCAATTCATACCTGTATTTGGTACTGAAGAGGCACTGGTAGAACCAATACTATTAGCTCTTGATACAATCATCACTTTTTTTCTGTTTTCCACAAAGAGTGCTAGAAGAGAAACACAAAAGCATTCATACTCAAACTAATTTATAATACTTTAGATACCATTTGCTGTTCAATAAATTATATTTTTAAAATATTGATAATCCTTCTATTTTAAGCCAAAATTCTAATTGATTGCAATTATGCAATACAAGTCAGCAAGTACTTTAGTTAGCAAGTACTCTATGCACTGCAGTAAAAGGCATTATCATTGCAAAATTAGTTTATCTCTCCTTTCTTCCTTTCCCCCTACTGCAATTGGTTCTCATCAAGGCAAGAACACTTTCCCCTCCTATTCACTCACTATTTTATTAGGAATTCAATCAAAGCACAATATGAAGCAAAGACTATATGCTTCTTGAATTCTGCTCATATGAACAAACTTTGTGAAAATAAGAAATGGCAGCAACTATAAATAATGCCTAAGGGATACGATGGCTCAGTGGCTAAGATGCTGAGCTTGTTGATCAGAAAGGTCAGCATTTCGAATCTCTAGCACCGCGTAACAGTGAGTTCCCGTTACTTGTCTCAGCTTCTGCCAGCCTAGCAGTTCGAAAACATGTAAAAATGCAAGTACAAAAATAGGGACCACTTTGGTGGGAAGGTAACAGCATTCCATTTGCCTTCAGCATTTAGTCATGACGGCCACATGACCACTGAGATGTCTTTGGACAGCACTGGCTCTTCAGCTTTGTAATGGAGATGAGCACCACCCCCTAGAGCCAGAAACAACTAGCACGTATGTGCAACTATTTAACTTATAAATAATGCCTAACTACTAAACTAAAATTTATGAACTGCCTAATATGAATTCTTCATAGAAGAATTGCACCAGGGAAAGAGAATGATAAAGGGATTAAAACTTACCAGAATCCAACCCATTGTCATAAGAAATATCAACCTGTTGAATTATGTCACAAAGAGAAAATATAAGAGATCATTTTAACATGTTCAACTTTGATTACTCAGATTGTGAGTTGTATTAAATACATTTCCCTAAGCATCTCTTAAAGGTCTATAGCTTTATCTCTTAAAGGTTATGAAGAGGTATCTTCAATGGATTTGTTAACTCACATAAAATATGTAAAATAAGTAAGTGCTGCCTATAAACACATATAGAAACAGTCCAATTTGTATCCTCAGTTTTTGGCCTCTTTCTGAGCAAGAGTTGAACCACTTGCAAGGATATATAACCCATGCTTCAGTCTTACCCTTGCACAATTTGTTGCAATCGAGAAACAAGACAGGAAGCAATGACATGTTGCAACATTAAAAGTTATAAAGTTCAAACTCTGCATATGAGGGAAACAATACTTTGCCTCAAAGAAAATATAGTAATATAAATTAGAAAGTTGGTCACTCTTCCGTTCTATTGAGCAGGATAGTGACAATAATGCTTAATAAAGTGCAAAGTCTCAGAAAAAGTTATTTTTCAATAAAGATAGTTTTGAGCATGCCAATCATGCTATATTTGCTACCTATAATTTTAAGGTGGAAACTTAATGTTGTCTCTCTTCATTTGTTTTTTTGTAGGATAATTTGCAATGAGATAAGCAGCAGCAAATTTACTAACTCACCAAAAATAGCCCCCTAATTATCATAATAGAATAAAACAACTGCTATCAAAGGAGCAACAGTCTTACTAATTCCAGGAGGAATCTCTTTAGAATCTTAAAGTGTCCATTTTATTATGCTATATATGCAACAAACCGAATTCAACTAATCTCGGCGTGAAATATTCCTGAGAAGTCAGCAGCTATGTTTACACAACTTATTACTCCATGGCTTATTAAACCACCGTGTACCCAATTAATCCATTTGAGAGTTTGCAAATCAGCGCGCAATCACACCAGCTACATTTGCTCACTGAACTAAACTATCGGCTACCTTCAGCCTAGCATATTGCAGGAACCCAACCTAAACATCTCTACCATCCCTGTTAGAAGCAACGAAAAGGTCCTCAACACAGACAACTTTCTACGGTTAAGTCAATACGGTAAGAAAAAGCAATCTTCCTACGTTCAGAGAGATTTACTAGACTATTACTTTGTCATACTGGATCCCAACAAACAACTAAAACCTCTCCTAAAAAGGACTGTCTACTCTGACAGCTGATTCTGTCCATCGCTTTTTCTACTCGCATCGCTCACTTTTCCTCCCCAAGGAGCTTCCGAAGAGACACCCGACGGCTCCGCCATCTTTTCCCCTACCTTTGGCACATGCCCACGGATCATCTCCAGAGCGGCCAATCAAGTTCAGTGAGCAACTTCCGGGAAGAAGGAGCTTGGACCGGAAGGGATTCTGGGAGAAGTAGTTTCGTTGGTCTCTAATTAACTCTCTCTATGGTCTCCTGCATCTGCCTTTTGTCCATATGCTAATGACTGCGGGTTTGTGTCTCCATTTAAACTCGGGATTTCGCCATAACTTCATCTTGGCGGAGATAACTGGAAAGCCTCCTCAAAGGTTTCTTCCAAATGATCTTCGGGGGACGCCGTAGAAATAAAACTCGCCTTCCTTTCTAAGCCTTCTCGATGGAGCGCGTGTAAGGAAAGGAACCCGGAAGTGTTTTGTTGCTGGGGATCGGCCGGACGGGGTGGATATTGAGGGGCGCCATGGCGGATCCTACGGAGGAGCTCGCAACGCTCGAGTATCTGTCGCTCGTTTCCAAAGTTTGCACTGAGCTCGACAACCACCTGGGTATCAACGACAAGGATCTAGGTGGGTCTCTTGGACTGGAGAGGGATGGAAGGAAGGCAAGGTAGTGAGGCACCGTGGCTGGTGGGTTCTGTGAAGCGTCTGATGGACGCTCTCCTTAGTCTTTCTTCACTTCCTTGTTTCTTCCCCGGCCTTCTGCTACTTCGTGTAGTGAATTCTTGTGGCAAAGCTGCTTAGGGACTCCAACGGAGCTTGTTTCTTTGACTACAGGTAGCTGTGCGTGGAAAACTCAATCGCAAAAATGAGGGTTGTTTTGCTTCCAGTGGGTTCTGAAGGAGACCCTGTAAAACAGTCTGACCCAGCGTCCAATTACAACTGCATTTTGAGCATCTGTTAACGGTTTTGCTAGGACAGACAGATTTGTATGTTGCCCCTAAAGCAATAGGACATTCTGGGTTTTTGATGTTTGTTTTTATTTTATATATATTTATGGCAAATAGAATAGAATAGCAGTGTATGTAGAAAATATGCCAGTAATTGTGACTGTTCCAAGATGCCTAGTACATAAATCCCAGGCCCTGCATCTTTCTGTATGTCAACTTCATTAATTATGCTGAACATTTTCTCTTTTTCATGAGGTATTGTTTGTTTGTTATCTTGAGTTATTTTGTATCAGTAGTATGTACGCCCTATTTATATGTTCTGGCTTACAGAAATTAATTGTGATGCTCTGGTTCTGTTAACAATGGCAGAGGTAGAAGCAGTTGTTAGCTATCTCAAGTATTCAAGCTATCCCAATTTTAAGTTTCTAAGAGTACTGTTAAAATACTGAAGTTTGCAGATGATACAACAGTCATTGGTCTTATTCGAGTTAGTGATGAATCTGCATACAGACAGGAGGCTGAATAACTGCCCCTTTGATCCAGTGGAATAATCTGGAGCTGAACACACATAAAACTGCAGAGATGATAGTAGATTTTAGGAGGAGTCCTCGTATTTTATAATCTCTTACAATATTAGACAACACAGTATCAACAGTTGAGATCTTCAAGTTATTGAATAGAATAGAGTAGAATTCTTTATTGGCCAAGTGTGATTGGACACACAAGGAATTTGTCTTTGGTGCATATGCTCTCAGTGTACATAAAGAAAAAATAAAATACATTCATCAAAAATCATAACATGCAACACTCAGTGATAGTCATAGGTTATTAATAAGCAATCAAATCATACTAGGAAACTAAACAGTACAAATCGTAAAGATACAACCAACACTGTTATAGCCATAAGTGAGAAGAGGTAGGTACTAGGAAGGATGAGAAGAATACTAGTAATAGTCTTAGTAAATACTTTGACAGTGTTGTGGGAATTAGTTGTTTAGCAGAGTGATGGTATTTGGGGAAAAAAAACTGTCCTTGTGTCTAGTTGTTCTGGTGTGCAGTGCTCTATAGCGTCGTTTTGAGGGTAGAAGTTGAAACAATTTATGTCCAGGATGTGAGCCCTCTTTTTGACTCATGAGTATACAGGTCCTCAGTGGTTGGTAGCAATGGTTTTTTCTGCAGTTCTAATTATCCATTGAAGTCTGTGTCTGCCTTGTTTGGTTGCAAAGCCAAACCAGACAGTTATAGAGGTGCAGATGACAAGCTCAATAATTCTCTGTAGAACTGAATCAGTAGCTCTTTGGGCAGTTTGAGCTTTCTCAGTTGGCGCAGAAAGAACATTCTTTGTTGTGCTTTTTTAATGATGTTTTTATGTTAGGTGTCTATTTTAGGTCTTGAGATATGATACAACCTAGAAACTTGAAAGTCTCTACTGTTGATACTGTGTTGTCTAGTATTGTAAGAGGTGGTAGTATAGGAAGGTTTCTCCTAAAATTTACCACCATTTCTAAGGTTTAAGTGTATTTAGTTCAAGATTGTTCTGGTTGCACCACAACCTCCTGTCTGTATGCAGATTCATTGTTGTCTCGAATGAGACCAATCACTGTTGTACCATCTGCAAACTTCAGTGCTTTAACAGAGGGATCTTTTGAGATGCAGTCATTGGTATAGAGAGAGAAGTGGAGAGAGCATACAGCCCTGGGAGGCTCCTGTGCTAATTGTACAGGTATCTGATGTGGTTTTGCCTAGCTTCACCTGTTAGGAAGCTTATGATCCATTTACAAGTGTGTTCAGGGTAACGCTAACTGGTTTGGTTTAGTTAGAAGAATATCTGTAATGATGCTATTGAACGCTGAGCTGAAGTCTACAAAGAGGACCCTTTCATAGGTCTTTTGGAGATTCAAGATGTTGTAAGATATAGTGCAGAGTTATATTAACATCTATTTGCTCAGTAGGCAAATTACAAGCTGTATTAACAGCGGATCTTTGATGATTTTCAGGTGGGCCAGCACTAGCCTTTCACAGGTCTTCATAACTACAGATGTTAGAGCAACTGGTCTGAAATCATTCAGTTCCTTGATGATTAGGTTTCTTCGGCACTGGTATGATAGTAGAGCATTTGAAGCAAGAAGGAACATAGCACATCTCTAGGTATTAAAGATGTGGGAGAAGATGGGGGCCAGTTGGTCAGCACAAGCTTTTAAGCAAGAAGGAGTTATCTTGTCTGGTGCTTTTTCTGGCTTTTGTCTGTGAAATAGACCTTGCACCTCATTCTCTATAATCACCAGAAGTGATTTTATATTGGGTTCTATAATCTGGGTTCTATAATAAGGATTTGAGATGGACACCTTACACTAGAATTATTAAAAAGGCACAACGAAGAATGTTCTTCCTGCGTCAACTCAGAAAGCTTAGGCGGCCTAAGGAGCTCCTGATACAGTTCTACAGAGGAATTATTGACTCTGTCATTTGTACTATTATAATTGGCACAACAATCAAACAGTACAGGTACAAACTTCGATGGATTATTAGGACTGTAGAAAAACCAATTACAACTAGCCTGATTTCCATTGAGGACCTATATACAGCACAAGCCAGAAAGGGCAGAGAAAATATCAACAGACCTTCACATCCTTGGACATAAACTGTTTCAACTCCTCCAGTCAAGATGTAAGGCATTACATGCCAAAACTAGACTCAAAGACAGCTTTTCCCTCATGCCATCTCTCTGCTAAACACCTAATTCCCTGTCTTATACCTTAAGGATATTTACTCTAATAGGACTATATTGTTATTATCATTGTCATCTTTCCTATTAACATCTCCTATTGATCTCTAGTGTCTTATCACTATTGTTTTATTTTATGATTTGTCACTTTGTTGTTTGTATGTATTCTGAGAGCTCATACACCAGAGACAAATTCCTTGTGGGGGAATTATTTTATTCTATTAAGTTTTTAGTTGCAAAGAAGTGAATAACACGCACAAATCTGTGAGGGTGGCCACCAACATTTTACATCCATGTCCTTCCTGAATGGTAAGGCCTCCCATGAAACATATAGTTATATCCATGTATTGGTGATTTCATTCTTGAATGAGTTGTTCGTGCCACCAACAGTTAAGGAGATAGTTCATCCTGGCCTCAGGAAACTGTAACTGGATCAAGTGCTATTGGAGAATTCTTGCCCTTCCATTCTTGGTAAAGGTTGTAGAAAAAGTGGTCAGGCTGGGGCTTCAAATAACTCTGGAAGAAGCTGATTATCTAATCCCCTTTCATTGGGGTTCAGGACCTGGGCATAGTGAGATATTAATTGCACTTGAACATCTCTGGAGAGAAAAATAAGAATATCGAAGAGACCTTGGTCTAATCCCCTGCTCAAGCAGGAGATGTATACCATTTTAGGAAAATGGCTGCCAGTCTCCTTAAAAGCATCCAGAGAATGGAGCACGCACAAATTCTGAAGGCATTCCACTGGTTGGTTGTTCTACTGTTAGGAAATTTCTCCTTAGTTGTAGGTTGGAACTCTCCTTGATTAGTTTCCATCCATTGCTTCTTGTCCTGCCTTCAGGTACATGGGAAAGTAGGTTGATCCCCTCTTCTTTGTGGCAAGTCCCTAAAATATTGGAATTCTGCTATCATGTCACTGCTTGTCTTTATTATCACTAAACTAGACATACCCAATTACTGCAATGTTCTTAATTTTTTAGCCTCCAGTTCCTAATCATCTCTGTTACTCTTTTCTGCACTCTTTCCAGAATCTCAACACCTTTTTTATAATACGGTGACAAAAACTAGATGCAGTATTCTAAGTTTGGTCTTACTAAGACTTTATAAAGCCATACAAATACTTTACGTGATCTTGATTCAATGCCCCTGTTAATACAACCTAGAATTGCATTGGCTTTTTTGGCTGTTGCTGCACACTTATAGCTCATATTTTGATTGTACTAGGACTCCAAAATCCCCCTCAAGGTTACTGCTATTGAGCCAGGTTTCACTTAATGTGGTGATAAATGCATTCTGGTCCTCCTTGTTCTCTTGGTAGCTTGCAGTATTGTTGATCATGCTATGCTATTCAAGATTCTGGTTATCATTTATTAAGCTACTCATAGCACAGAACCAGGTTATTTGTGCCACTGTCTCTAGTTATTTCTTCCTATCCCCCCTAAAAGTCCCTTCTACCAAACAGCATCATGTAATGGTACTCAGAAAGTGTGCCTTCTCTATAATGGTGCACATTCTATAGAACAGCATGCTCCCAATCTTGCCAGCCTTTTCTAAGACATTGAAGACCTGGGCTAAGATACTGGTGGGTTTATTTTAACGGAAATACTCGTGTGGATTAGGAATCATGCTAAAGATTATGTTTAAGTGGTTTTTAAATTATTTCCTTGTTGTTTTCAATTGATTATTGGTCACAGTGGGCAGCCATAAAATTAAATGAATAAAGTAGAATTGAATATCTAAATAATTTCAGCATAAGAATTTAATTTTTAATCTTAATTTTTCTGTTCACAGCCGAATTTGTGATCAATCTTGCAGAGAGAAATACAAATTTTGATACTTTCAAAACAGCTCTGGTGAAGAATGGTGCTGAGTTCACAGTAAGGAATTGTTAAAATCTTTTGAAGATATCATGTGGTATATCAGAAATATATAATCTGAGGCTCCAGGTACACACCTGACTCTCCCAAATACTTGAATACAAGATCCAGACATATTATCAAATTGTAACCTCTAATATTCCATGAAAAGAAAATAATTAAATATATAATAAAAATATTCATATTAACAGTATTCAAAGTAAACATTTTGTGTAAACTAACTTTCTTAAGTGGGTCTGTATTAAGCCATTCAAAAGTCAAAGTGTCATCAACCCAGAAAAATACAGTACAGTACTGCTGTTGGGAGGGATGTTGGCTTTGTTACTATTAACTTTTACTATAATGTTTTGCAGCTTCTAGAAATTTTGTTTTCTTTTTCGTTATTTACCATTTTAGGACTCCCTCGTCAGCAATCTGCTCCGTCTTATACAGACAATGCGGCCTCCTGCAAAAGCTTCCACTAGCAAAGGTTAATATTTTTTGCCATTCATCAATTGTAAGAAATATGGATTCTTACAAACATGGTTTACCTGAGAAAAGAAAGTTGCAATAAAAATTAAAAATTGGTTTTAAGTCATTAAAATTTTGGGGCAGACAAACCTGTCCTGTATGTTTAGAGGCCAAAACAGATTATAGAGTAGTTTCATCAATTTTTCTAAGATTGTTGTTCTCATATTACTTAGTCTTGCAAAAGACCCTGGATTACTTCCATTACTTGCAGTCTTTCAATGAATGGTTCCTTGATATCTCAAGCATTTGTTCTTGTTAAAAATGAAGGTAGCCTCTTCAAGTGAAAGATGCCTTCAAAAATTAAGCGCTTGCCTTTCCAGAGGTTATGGTCCAACATATCCAAGATATATACATGGAAATACAATTTTCCTCTTTGTGAACTTGACCCAAAAAATATCACCACATTTTAGTAGGAAAGTGGGTGTTTTTGAGTTGCTTATTCTTAATAGAGAGTGACTAGATTACAAGTCTCCCTGGAGACTGTTTCAAATTATATGAATAGTTGGGTATACACTTTATCTCATAAATATCATTTTTCATATTTTTCAAAGAGTTTTAAAAAGTAGAAATGTTTGTTGTGACGTAAGAAAAATATGTTTAAATTTACATATTGGTTTGTTGTTGTTTTGCTATCATATTAGATATTATTAAACCAAAAACAGAAAAAGATAAGCTGAAGGACTTGTTTCCAGCCTTGTGTCGGCCAGATAATCCCATGGTGAGGGTAGGTGTGCAAGTTTCCTTCTTTGCTGACAAATACATTGAGGATAAAAGAAATTGGGAATATTTACTTACTGATAGTAATTGAGACCAGGAATTCTGTTGTTAAGTGACATGTCATAAGTTGGAAAATCACATAACTGAGCCACTTAGCAGTGGCAGTTACAGCAGTCCATCATTTTCATGATGAATAAAAATGCACTCCCCTAAAGCAATAGAAAAATGTCTGCTGTCCTAAATTGATGGAGATCTGCTATATAATCACTTTCTCTCTTTGGGGTGGTGATGGTTTGGTTTGAATATATGTCTTGCTAATTTCTAATGTCTATTCAAAGACTTACTTGGAAATTTAGTTTGTTTGTTTACTTACTTACTTAGTTACTATTGGAATATATAGTTATCCTTATATAGTTATATGGTTGTCCAACTTGCACATTTGATTCTGTACTGCTTGACACAGGATTAAAAACACAAAACAAAATAATAAATATATAAAGCACAAAACCCCTGCAATCCCTGCAGCCACTGAGGCTAAAACGTAGCTGAAAACATTTTTTATTAATAATCTATTTATATGCTGCCTGACTCCCAGTAACATTGGGTATTTTTTAATCATCTGCATGGTTTTCAAAGCTTTACAAAAGCCAGCAGGGTTGGGGCTATCTAAATCTTGGATGATTTGATTTTCTAGAGGTCAGATATTATGACAGTTAAACTACACTTTCTGGGTCCTGCTTGATGGTATTGTTTCATAGAAGAGACCCAAAGCCTGCTCATCCTGTTGGATCCTGTGAAACAATCAGATACAGGTGATTATCTAGCCCTTTACCAGAATGCTTGGGAGAATTTCAAGATATAACAACTAAATAGTATACATAACATATTTAAGAAAAAAATAAAAAGATAATTGAAGGTTGTAGGCAGATTTATCACGTTGTTGATTTAGAACAGTAAATTGCAACTTGATTTGACTACTATCTACTCCATTTTCTCAGTATTGTTTGTACCAGATTGTGTTTATTCACACTGAAATTACTTAATTGGGGACTCGTTGCATTTCTGAAAATTACATTTTGTCACATAGCTGTGCCCTAAAACAAAAATTTCAAATATTTGTTTCCCAAGACCACATGGCAACTGCCATCACATAGGTTTGAATTGCTGAGGGAATATCTTACTGCTCTAAGGACTTTTTCTTCTTCTTGAATAGACAATGCTGGATGAAGATGATGTAAAAGTGGCTGCTGATGCTCTACAAGAGCTAGAAGCTTTAATGCCATCTGCGGGTAGGCAGGAAAAACACCGGAATAATGAGGATCAGTAAGTTCCTTTTGTCTTATTTCTCTGAGAAAAATTTTTTTCACCTTAAAAATTATAGATTATCTAGTTTAATATTTTTTGTTAGATGAAGCATCTTTGCAAAGAATTGCAAATAGATTAGGCAAAATAAGATGTGGTCTGTTGTAAAGATGTAATGCAATATTTGGATTTTATTTCTGTGTTCTTAAACAGCTCTCGGTATTCTCTTAGTAACTTTACATCAAGAGCCAGTTTGGTGTGGTAGTTAAGAGGCTGGAAACCAGGAGACTGACTTCTAGTCCCATGTTAAGTACAAAACCAACAGAGTAATCTTGTGCCAGTCATTCTTTCCTTTCTAAAAAGGAAGCAGTGGCAAATCACTTCTAAAATCTTGCCAGGAAAACCACAGGGATTTTTCCAGTCAGTAGCCATTAAGAATTGAGTTGAAAAAACACACACACACTTTCTATTGCAATAGAATCAAATCGTACCTGATCTCTTGTTCACTAATGTCTAATATCTGAAAGAAGAAGCTGTTTTTGCTTGCTTTCTCTCTCTATTCAAAGTATTATAAAGTTGCAGCTGTTATAAATATATCTGAAAAACAACAAAAAACGTAAGAGCAAATAATACTGTAGAAGAATTAAAAAAAGTCTCCATTGTGCATTACAAATAATCATCTAAACAGTATTGGGTCCATACAAACATCTTTAAGTTGTACTGTAGTGACTGGCATCTAAATAGAAATGAACATAATTTCAATATATTTTGTTGACAGAGCCAAGAAAAAGCATAGGAGTCGCAGTCGTAGTAGAGATCGAAAGCGGAAACGAAAATCATCCTCTCGCTCCCGGACACGGGAACGACATAAGGGTAAATCCAGATACCGCTCCAGAAGCAGAAGTCCTAGCTGGGACCACAAAGAAAGAGAGAGAGCTGGAGAGAAAAGCAGTGAAAGATGGAGGGATAAGCATGTGGATCGCCCTCCACCTGAAGAGCCTTCCATTGGTGACATCTACAATGGCAAAGTTACCAGCATCATGCAGTTTGGGTGTTTTGTTCAGCTTGAAGGACTCAGGTATATGATGTCATCGTTTTCCTATCCTGCTATCTCTATCCTGAGAGTTGATACAACTAAAAAAGTATTATAAGTTGGGCAATGCCCTTTTAGTGTATTTAGTGTGGTGTGGCCATTGCTACAAACTATTTGAATTTTTATGATTTCATTTATATTGTATATATTAATTCATGAAGAAAGATTTTATGTTATTTTTAAGGCTTGCTTGCCAGTTTTTATAAAATTGCCTTACATTTTAACTGAAATTATTAGCCAGTAGTCAGGAAAGTTATGTAGGAGTGAGTTGTTTGTTGTAAATGGTAAGGATTAATTTTTAAGCAAGCTTTTTTAAGATTAAGAATATAAATCAAATGTTTCAGCCAATAATATTTCTATAACAAACTTTATGAATTTTGTGCAGGAAGAACTAATGTTTCTAAAATATTTTGTGTTTTTTGGTATTAGAAGATAGCACTGAGTTATTCTTGCTCCTCTTCCTGTATCTTATTTCCTTTAGGAAACGCTGGGAAGGATTGGTCCACATCTCAGAATTACGTAGGGAAGGAAGAGTTGCTAATGTAGCTGATGTAGTGAGCAAGGGCCAACGGGTCAAAGTCAAAGTGCTCTCCTTCACTGGCTCAAAAACTAGCCTTAGCATGAAAGTAAGTCAGACCTCTCTATTGTCTATTAGAT
This sequence comes from Pseudonaja textilis, assembly GCF_049901715.1. Classification (NCBI taxonomy): domain Eukaryota; kingdom Metazoa; phylum Chordata; class Lepidosauria; order Squamata; family Elapidae; genus Pseudonaja; species Pseudonaja textilis. The sequence continues at coordinate 85,328,754 of NC_142008.1, read as the reverse complement.
AATTTGACTTTTATTCTGCTGTCTTTAAGATCTATTATTTTGATTTCCATTTCTCAGTGGAATGTAAACGATCGAGTAAAATACAAACTACCATGAGTACAATTAGAAAATATTGTATGACTGCTATGACATTTTGACATCAGAAACTTAACTTGATTTTTAGCCAGAGCTCTTTTGTATTTCTTGCTATTTATGACAGATTTAGGTGCTGCATTAATCACAGCTTGAAAAATGAAAGTGTAGCTTTCTGATCCTTTTTGAAAATAATGGCTGAGTAGTGGCATTAATACTTTAGTTCAGCTTATTTATCAAGCTATTTAAAAAAACATCTGAGTTATTGTAAAAGGAATTTGAATTGTTTAAAATTGCTAATGGCAGTATATTTATTTAACATGTTCTTTATTTCACCAGTTGGTCAGGATGCATAAGTAATTTCAAAAACTCTTGAAGTACTGTTAGTTTCAGAATGTGTTGTGGATGGCTTTGAATCTTGAGTTTTTAAAAAACAATATCACTAAGGTAGATATTAGGAATTTTGATGCAAAAAGTTGGACTATTTCCTGTTAACAAGTGAGTTGTTTAAAAAATTTTAAGTATATTTCTTAGGATTTTAAGATTCAGAAAAAAACCCTCATATTCATCAGTTATCCCAGATATTATTTTAAAAAGACTGTTTGTCATGCTCTTTATCTCCCTCTCTTGCTATATTATTAATTCTATTTTATTAATAACTTTTCTTGAATATTTGAAAGAAAAAATGAAAAAAGAGTACCGAGGCTATTCCGAAGCACTATGCAAGTTAACAGGCCTAAGATTATCAACAATTATATAGCTACAAACAAAGAAGCTCCTGCTACTTTCTGTTATGTGATGCTGTTGGGGTCACTACTGGACATGTTGTAAATTGGTCATCTGGGAATATGCCTTGTTGCAGATTAATTAGAAAACTGAACTCTCGCTGTCCTTATACAAAAGTAAATTCTTGTTATACTATGGAACTGTCTCCCATGTCTATATTAGGATGTAGATCAAGAGACAGGAGAAGATTTGAACCCAAATAGACGTCGCAACCTCATTGGAGAGTCTGAAGAGACAGCCATGAGAAATCCAGACAGGCCCACTCACTTATCTTTAGTCAGTGCTCCTGAAGTAGAAGATGACACATTAGAACGAAAACGTCTCACTCGTATTTCAGATCCAGAAAAATGGGAAATTAAGCAGGTAATAATTTTCATTATGAAATATGCTTTGATGTTATTCTACAGTTCAGTTTCTTTTAAATACCCATTTGTATTTCCTTCTGTTGATACCAAAGCAGGCTTTTCAGTCATTTTCTCAGCAAATTGGATATTAGCTATTCCAATATGAACCAATGGCCAACTTAGTATCCTGCGATTCTTCTCTAGACTGTCAGCTGATCATTAAGCTTTGCCATTGTTTTCCATCTTCTAATAAAGCCATCTAGTTTATTGCTGTATGTGATAAAAATGATAATTGGAAGCTATTCGGAAACCATGACTGGTAAATAATGTGATAACTAGATTATGTTTGAGACTGCCTAGAGAATACATCTCATTAGTGAAAATGCTAGTTTTGTCATTTGAAGCTCTATTTTTCATACTTTACACTTTGATATACAATTCAGTATTTTGGTTTTAATTTTTAAAGCTCTATATAATATGGGAGTTGGATAGTGGATGAAGTCCTTACTATTATGTAAATTAATCTTTCTCTTGCTTAAGGCCACACAGTCCTTTGGAATGAAATTAAACAGATGATCACAAAATCTGGGTAGCTTCCTCAGCTATGATATTTTTCATATTAAAAGTCCTTCCTACATGAATCTGGGATTTATGTTGCTACTATACAGCATTAAGATAATTTATTGCATTTTTCAAATACTCATTGAAGCCAATAACACAGAACAATCCCAAATTGACCCCTTCTCAAATTGGCAAAGGGGGGATGCCTTGCTCTGAACATGTTAACCTCATTATGATTATATGCTTCTTAGCAGTTCTACAAGAGATTCTGTGTCAAAAGGAAAAACAGGTTAGCTTTTTCACAAAAGCTGTGTTTAGAAAAAGTTGTACCTCTTCATTGTGTCTTTGAGGATACATATAACCATTTGCCTCACTCCCAGATGATTGCTGCTAACGTGCTTTCCAAGGAGGAGTTTCCTGACTTTGATGAAGAAACTGGAATCTTGCCAAAGGTTGATGATGAGGAAGGTAAAACTATGATAGATCTAGTCATGGTCTAGATATGATGCATCTGTGTATTTCACACAGTAGTTATCTTTTTTTGCTCCTCATTTGTGTTGAATGTCGGAATGCTAATTCGGATTCCTTTCAGCAAATTGCTGTCAGGTCCGATAATTGCCTAAGATACTTTCGCATTAAGGAAGAGAAATCGTTTCTTTCACAATCTTTGTATCTCCAGCAATTCAGAGTCCAGAACTGCAGTTTGTATTGAAATAAAGTTATGGAGGGGCTGTTCAGCAATAGAAAATAATGTTGTATCACAAATGTTTCATAGTTAGCTTTGTATGTTTGGTAAAGAAAGAGTGGAGGAATTGGTTTTCATAATTAAGAAGCTTTAAATTAAAATTGGAGCTGAATTTAATTTGTTATTCTAGATGAGGATTTGGAAATTGAATTGGTAGAAGAGGAACCACCATTTCTGCGAGGTCATACAAAGCAGAGCATGGACATGAGCCCCATTAAAATTGTGAAGGTAAAAAAAAATACTGTTCTTGGGTCTCTCCCATAGAAATGAAGAAGTATGTTTGAATACTGGATTCAGAGGGATTTGTGAAAAGTTAAAATGCTTTTGGTATCCAAAGTGCAGTAGAACAATAAAGGGCACTGAAAGCAAATTAACCCTCTTTCCCATCATATTCTTCCATATACATGTGCAAAGCAAGTATCATCTTTCCCTTATCTACCAGGAATCTCAGCAGTTCATCTCTTTTTATTATTTGTGTTAATAACAACATTACATTATAACAAAACAGTAATTAACATTAATTAAACAAATTAAAAACAAATTAACATTAATTATGTTTTCTGACTCCGTATTCAAGCTTTGTTTTCCTTACTGTTAAAATTGTGTATGATGGTTGAGAATCAGTCAGGATCAGATTCAGTAAATCTGAAGCAAGAAATAAGACAGCATTTTCGTGTTGATTCCAGAATCCTGATGGCTCCCTGTCTCAAGCAGCCATGATGCAAAGTGCACTTGCTAAAGAGAGGCGGGAACTGAAGCAAGCCCAGCGGGAAGCAGAAATGGATTCTATTCCCATGGGGCTCAACAAACACTGGGTGGATCCCCTTCCAGATGGTAATTGCAAACCTTTTTTTTTTTATATTATTTGTCTTCTACAAGCAATTTATTTGAAACGATCTAACACTCATATTTGTTTCAAATCAAAATACACACAAAATGTAGAAAATCTACTTGACAAAAAAGTTGTTTCTAGTTTGGAAAATTGCCCAGTATTTTCCCCTCTATTAGTCTACTATGAAATAGAACCTCAGAATACAGCAACTATGAAATAGAACCTCAGAATACAGCAATATAAAGAAGTTTAAAAGTTATATCAATTTTGTTAGATTGAATTAAGCTTGTGTGGTTGTTTATAATTAGTATGTGGGTGGGTCATGACTAGTTTCTTATTCCTTATTATTAAAGATTGTTTTTCCTATTTTCTCTATTAGATTCCTAGTATCATATAAATAGAAAGAATCATTTAGATTTTCATGTCTGGCTCCATGCTCAGTTCAGAAATGTAAATTATAACATTCCTGCAGATGTTTTTCTAGCACCTGATTGAACATATCCAAGAGCCACAAACACTTGTTAACTGGTTGTAATGTTGAACTCTTGGAATGGAGATGCTTATAAATTGAACCGAAATAGCATCTTTATTCACTACTTTTCTTAATATGATATCTATCAAAATACAGAGTATCTTACAGGCTGGGTTTGGCCACTCTAGGAAACAAAAGTGTTAGGTTTGGGTATGCCTTCTCTCTGTCCTAACTATTGTTCAGGGAAGTCTCTCCTTATGCGTATAGCAATAGTACTTAGATGTATATATCGCTTCATAGTGCTTAACAGCACTTTCTAAGAAGTTTACAGAGTCAGCATATTGTCCCCAACAATCTGGGTACTCTTTTACCGACCTTGGAAGGTAAAATAGAATAGTATAGCTCATTCATCATCCTCTACCATTCCATTCAAATATTAACGAAATGAGAAGAACATAGTGTCCCCCCCCTCCCATAATTATTTTTGAGCAAGGAGAGGAGAGGCTCTTATATTTGCTGAAAAAAATACAGCATGGCTATGGGAATGAATGGAGATGTAAACGGCAAGCTTAGCTGCCATTGAAGAGACATAGTTGGGAACGGTGCTCAGCCAGCGAAGACAACCTTTTTGTAATACATAAACCTTTCTTTACACACTTCCCTTTCCTCTTCAGCTTCCCTTGTAGTATCAGTATCCAGTTTTGTCAGCACTGCTTTCTTTTATCTTTCTAGTGCAGCTATTCCTTCAAATTATTCCATTTGCATCATACTTTCTTCCTCTTTTCTGATGGACAGATATGATGGAGGGGTAGGAAGAAATACATTATATTTCTGCATTTTAACCACTGGTTAATAATGGGCACATGGAGAGTCAGTTACTTTTAATGGATACTCTGTTTCAAGATTTCTGACAAACACACACAGAAACAATATTTTGAAAGCAGGAAGTTTGCAGTTTAGTCAGATAACGGCAGACATGTAATTCAAATGCCTAGTAAAGAATGCTTGTCAGAAGATAAGTCTAAGGCAGTCCAAGAAGCAATAATATAGAGGTAGTTCTAGCTTAATAACCAGTTGTTTAGCACCTGTTCAAAGTTTTTACAATTCCCCCAACGGTACTTATAACCTAGTTCTGACATTCCAATAGCTGCTCCTCCCCACATGACTGTATTCCAGGTGCTTAGCAACGAGCTCACCTTTATAATTAACTGCAGTATTCTGCAGGGATGTGATACAATGTAGAATACTTTTTACTGGAAACTGGCCTTCTGTTCCCAGTTTAAAAAAAAGTGCCCTCGGGAATACATAGACTCATTTAATGACTGTAGCATTTACTTAACAACCACTGCAAAAAAAGTTGTAAAATTAGGTCAGTCATATGGGGGCCTTAATTTAAAAATGTCATGATTCATGACAGAAATGCCATTACAGTCTGAGGTAGTGTTCAGCTGGTTCTGACCAGTACTGGAGAACCAGTAATGGAAATTTTGAGCAGTTCGAAGAACCTGCAAATACCTCCTCTGACTGGAGATTTTACACTATCCTTCCCCTGCCACACCCACCAAGCCACACCCACAGAACCGGTAGTAAAAAAAATTGAATCCCACCACTGATTACAGTCATAAGTTGAATACTACCTGTAGTCCTAAACAAGAGTCCCAGGATGCCAAGTCAGGTTGTCAGTTAATCCAAAGATCAAGCATCACAAACAAGAAGCAGGAATGCAATTCAGGAGCTGAACCAGCCAAATGGTTATCTCCAACAAGGACTGCAAGCACATAACTTAAATCTGTCTGCAGCCAGCTAGCTGCAATCACACATGCCTTGCCTTTCATTTTGCAAGAAGTTTCATTGAGAAACATTGTTCTTTTGTCCTCTGTATACTCTAAACCTGGGAGATTGTACCTCAGCATCTGATTGCTGTAGCTGAACAGGAAATGCCGGTGACTTACCAGCTTCAATTGAATTCTGATTTAGTGATTCCTGAGGCTGACAGTTCTGAAGCATAGGCTCAGCTGGAGCAATATCATCAGATTCAAGATCAGAGTCAGACTCTAAATGCTTTATTATTTTACCGGAATAAATAACTACCAATTAATTATTTTAATTGGTGTTAATAAGTTAATACAATTTCTTTTCCAGTACTTCCCTTTTTGAAATTATTTTGCTTCTGGCAAATGTATGTGCATACATTGATATATATATGTAATGCATACATACACATGTATGTATGTATGGTATTCAGCTTTGTTCAGGTATTTTCCCACGTCATTATAGTTGTGCTTTTAAAGTTTAGCAACGTTTCGGCAGAATCTCATCTGCCATTATCAGGCTTCAAAAGCCTGATGATGGCAGATGAGATTCTGCCAAAATGTTGCTACACCTTTAAAGCACAACTATAATGACGTGGGAAAATACCCGAACAAAGCTGAATACCATACATATAAATATCTGTGAAAACTTAAGAAAACAAATATATATATATATCAATCACATATATTGAGTAGAAAGGAATCTCAGTATTTGCTTCAACAGAGGTTCATTTGTAAGACTGGGTATTGCATGGATTTTTTATTGTGATCTTTTGGTACTTTAGAGATTATCTTAAATTCAGGATTGTCTCTCATTCTGTTGTTGTTCATAGACCATTTAGAATTCCATCTGAGCAATGGATATTCAGAACAGAGCAAACGAAGCAAACCAACATATAATAGAAATCTTCTTAGTATAGTTCTGTTTGTTCTTGATATGATGACTCTTGTCCCTTCCTTCAGTGATTATCCTTTTCTAGTTCATCCTGTCAGTTTTATGTTGTAATATGAATTTATCTCGGATTCATCATTTTTCTTCCTTCCTTCCCAGTGGATGGAAGACAAATTGCAGCCAACATGCGAGGTATTGGCATGATGCCCAATGACATACCTGAATGGAAGAAGCATGCTTTTGGAGGCAACAAGGCTTCTTATGGCAAAAAGACGCAACTGTCAATAATTGAACAGCGAGAAAGTCTCCCAATTTTTCGTCTGAAAGATCAACTCATCCAAGTAAACCTTTAAGAAAAGCAGTTGACTTGAATCATAATAAGGATCATTAAATCCAATCTCTTGCTTAGTTGTTTAATCTGGACATACATTGAATTTTACTTATTCTTTGAATTAAGATGTCCTGAAATAGGCGTTTTTGATGTAATTATTTAATACATGGTTTTCATTTAACCAAAATGCACTTAGCATATGGTAACACCTGGCTGACATTTGGATTGAGAAGCTAGCAGGGTCATGCCTCACTATTACATGAATGGAAAATCATTACAGAGAAACAGGGCTATACACTAGGGAATTTTATTTTAGAAATAAACAGAAGGGAAGTAAAAAAAAAGCTATGTATTGTTTTCAGGACAATTGCACTGATGTATCCATGATATCACCAGAATGTACCTTCACTCAAAGGAAACTTGACTTTTTATCTGTTAAATATTTTTTCTGCTTTTTATCAGATATCCAAGGTGACATCTGAAGACTAAATAGCTCTCAGTAAGAAAGTAATGAAAAGTATTTCACAAAAGGCACACACACACACACACACACACATACACAGATAATTCCCAGGTGCTGTAATCAGCATTTTTAATGGTGTAGAAATGATGGAAGTTGTATTTCATTCACAGTTGAAAACCTTCAGGGTTTCTTATCCTGTGGTTAAGGTAATTTAAAACTTCTAACTATTGTACAGGGGACTTGATCACTGAAAATTCTACCCAGATTTGCTTAAAAGTGTTGTATTTTTCAGTGTTGTTAATATATTTCTCCTCCCCTCTTCTCTCTAATAGTTAGATCCAAGATTTGAAACAAGAATTTGAATCTGCAAGATTAATAAACAAATTCCTTGTTTTAATCTGACACACTCACACTTCTTCTTGTTCATTTTCTGCATTGTGGTGACTGTTGATTTGGTTTTAAAATTCTTTCTGAACACCCGTTCTCTTTTAAATGAGACTATTTCAATGCTTCCCCCTACCTTTTTCAGGCAGTCCATGATAACCAGATTCTGATCGTCATTGGTGAGACTGGCTCTGGGAAAACTACACAGATCACACAGTACCTTGCTGAAGCTGGCTACACCACCCGTGGGAAGATTGGTTGCACTCAGCCTCGTCGAGTAGCTGCCATGTCTGTTGCTAAGAGGGTTTCAGAGGAATTTGGTTGTTGTCTAGGACAAGAGGTAAGATGTATTCCGCTGTTTTGTGAATTCTGCAATGTATTGAAAAAAGAAGGACTATGACAAGACTTTAAAGCAGCAGCTGTATTTAACTGTTTTCAACAAATTTATAGAAACTATATCACTCACTCTAAGCAATGACAAAGCCTTCCCCTTGAACTTTACACATAGGAGTTTACTCCTTAAAATTTAGATCTGGTCTTGTACACAGTAATCATTTTTCTTTCTCAGAGATTTCTTCTCCATTTGTTAGTACCTGTTGTTTTGAGAATCATGCAGAATAAAGAAATCTTCAGTTGGTTAATTTCAAGGAAATGTATGTTTTGTTTTCTACAACTTGCTTATTTTGAATATGTTAGTTTACATAATTTATTTCAATTAGGTACGCAAAACATGAATGTCTTATTTTGTGAAAATTACCATCTGACATTTCCCAAAATTTAAAGATTGTGAACCTTATTTGTTTCAATATTTCAATATTGTTTCAAAACTTTCTGAAGTTATGTGATATGGCTTTTAAATTGTGAAATTTACATAAATTGATAAAGCATGTTGTTAGAAAATAAGATATGGCTCTAATCGGAAAATATAGAGTAATCCCACCGATTCAGGAAAAAATAAATAAACTTGAGTAGCAAAGAGTATTCCATGTGAGAACTCATTCTCATGATCAGAAGTAGGTCTGTATCCATTTCCAAATAAAAAACAGATAGAAAGAATCCTGAAAGAAATAGGCTGGCATATGATACATAGCAGTTGCTGGAATTCTTCCAAAATGGCTTTTTAGTTTTTTCACAATAAAACTACTGAATTTTTTTATGTTCTTGGAATTCTAATCTTGATCTTTCTGCCTTGCCAGAAAAGGGCTGCTATCCTGTGGGGTTAGAGGTGTAGGTTGCTTTATAGTGAGTGTTATAATAATTGGCCATGCTCATTAGAGCAGCCAAGTTGTAATAGGCAACTTCAACCATGTAGTGATTTTAATAAGTGGGTCCATAACCAAGTCTTGCCCATAACAAAATCTCAAATTCTAGAGGTACTGTCCTTGTTCTGTTTGTAACTCCTGCCTCCAAACAAATTGACCTTAGTAACACTCTCTAAGAGTGAAGGCGTTCATCACTGATACTCATTTGCTGTATTTTTTGAAGGTTGGTTATACTATCCGATTTGAGGATTGCACTAGTCCTGAGACTGTGATCAAATACATGACAGATGGAATGCTGCTTCGCGAATGCCTCATTGATCCGGATCTGACACAGTATGCAATCATAATGTTGGATGAAGCCCATGAACGCACTATACATACTGATGTACTCTTTGGTCTCTTGAAAAAGGTATGAACTCTTTCAAAATCACCCACAATGCTAAAATGATGAAGCAGAAAATTGCTCAAAGAAAGTAAAGCAGGCAAGTTTGTCCTGTGATTCAACCACATATTGATCCTTCTGTTAATATTCTGCCTTCTTTTTCTTTTTTTAATGTACCCCACTTTTTCTCTGCAGACAGTTCAGAAGAGACAAGACATGAAATTAATAGTGACCTCAGCTACACTGGATGCAGTTAAATTCTCTCAGTATTTCTATGAGGCTCCTATCTTTACCATTCCTGGTAGGACATACCCAGTCGAGATTCTCTACACCAAGGAACCTGAGACGGATTACTTAGATGCCAGCCTGATAACAGTCATGCAGATCCACTTGACAGAACCTCCAGGTGAGCCATAGCATGAGAACGATGTTGAGACTCTCTTTCCCCAGCTTTCAAACTGGAAATATTCAGTATATTCAGTGTAATGATATTAGCCATATTTGCTACATTGAATTTCAATTTAATTAAGATTTGAGCTGGTCCAGAATAGTTTTACAATCGTTCTTTATTCTCCTTCTCAAATGCCCAAGTGAGCACTCCAAAGTTTAATACGGGCCTGAGACTGAAAAGGTTGCATGTGTGCTTCTGTAAAGCCTCTTTTATTGTCTAAACTCTTTTAGCTTGCAATCTCTTTTTCTTTTTATACTAGTTAAGTCAGAATGGGATTTTCTTTTTTAATATTAAATGCACAAGATTTATAATTTAGGTTTGGCCTCCAGTGGAAGCTATAGAATTTTTATAGTGTTCCTTGAGATAGAATAAAAATATTTGATGTAAATAACCCTGATATGACAGCTTTCTTGCTCTTGGGAGCCTAATTTGCGATTTCTAGTATAAAGAGTTTTAGTTTTTATGGACAAAGGAATTCCTGAGGAGATATGTGACTGGTTAGCCATTTGTCAGAAATGATGTAAGGTCTCCTGCTTGGGCAGGAGGTTGGATTAGATGACCTACAAGATCTCTTCCAACTCTGTTAATCTGAATCTGCTATTAATTTAAGATTCCTTTTGCTGTCATTTGATTTCTTTAGCAATCACGAACCTAGATACCACACAATTCTGATATTGTTAAATGAGAACATTTCTTAAATACAAACATATATCTAAACCAGTTTATACTGTATATTAAAAGGAGAAATATTCAATATGTTACCAAAGAACAAAGGCAGAATTTCTGTATAAAACTATTGGATGAAGAAGCAAAATTTTACATAGGTTTTTAAGGGGAAATATGGAAATTTCAGGGAAAATCATATTATATAAAATGTTATTTATTAAATGTATTTATTACCGGTCTTGCCATAGCCTAGTCTTACCAGTATATTTTCCCCATCCATAGTTACAGTATATCACTCCTAATCTTAAATTAATTTCTGTCTGATTTATTGATTATTGATTAGTAAGCAGGAGAACAGGTAGAATGCTTGGTTTAACATATCAGCTTCATCTAATTTTTCATATTCAGCAAAGAAGTATCTGTCATTGTATTTATTTTTCTTCTGGATGATTTACAGTTCCTTAATTCACAACAAATAATTAAAATCAGCAAATTTTACTCCAATTGTCTGCTTTTTAGTGTAGTCTCACAGCTGTAAAAGCCACAAACTTGTTTTTTTTTTTTTATGAAATCATACTGGAAAAAAAATCACAAGAGAAATTTGAAATTTCACACTATTGTCTGTTTTTTTAATTGTAAGGGTTGTTTTTATATTGCCCTGACTATATGATTTGGTTTTCTTTCATGCAGGAGACATCTTGGTGTTCTTGACTGGCCAGGAAGAGATTGATACAGCTTGTGAAATTCTCTATGAGCGAATGAAGTCCCTCGGCCCAGATGTTCCTGAGCTGATAATCTTGCCTGTTTATTCAGCACTGCCTAGTGAGATGCAGACCCGAATCTTTGATCCAGCTCCACCGGGAAGTCGAAAGGTATCTATTCCCACTTGTGTGTTTGTTTGTTTTTTGCTAGATGGTCTTTCCTTTTCTCCATTGCTTAAACAGGAATGGAAATTGTATTGCCAGTTTTAATGGCTAGTATATTCTTCAAGTCTTGAAACATGATTTTAAAATCTACTTATATAACAAGACCTCTTGGCCTGTTCTTTTGCAAGTTCAGAAAAAGTTTAGAAAACAGGATAACCATGCTGAGCTCAGAATATTTTACATACCGCTGTTTCTTAAAATGATCTTATTTTCTTCCTTTATTTTGTTCATTAATCCTATTCATGTTGGACATGATATTTTCCCTAATCGAGTACATTAATTTAAAAAAAAATCACAAAGGAGACTTTCACTTTTTGAGCTGCTTCATACAATTTTATTTTAATTTATCTAATACTTGGAAAATGTTTGTCTTGAAATCAGATATGGCAGTTCTGGGCAGTATAATACATGTATGTATTAGCCAAATTTATCACCTATCTTGTCAAAGGCAACTGGGTACCGCACAACAAATGGGTAAAATCACAAATAAACTTGATTGCAATGTATGCTATCCAGTTGGCTTCAACAGTGTGTAACTTTTGCTTGTAAATGGTGCCAGTGACCTGGAGGTCATCTGTTCATAGCTTCCTTTAAACAGTTTTAGTCATAGTAACTAAACATAAACATTCAGATGACTCTAGCCATGAAATAGAGTGTCTGCTACTTAGAGGAAAGACTACAATAAGTCTAGAATAAGTATTAAAGTAATGACAGATTTTCACATTGTGAAAGCTATGGTTTTCCTCTTAGTGGTAATAAATGGCTATAAAACCTAGATTGTTAGGCTAAATGACAAAAAAGTGCCTTTAAATTATAACACTGGGTATGATAATTAAGAAAATGTTGAATGGAAAAGCAACAACTCTTCTAAATGAAGTAAAAGAATGAGCCTAAAGCTTAAATACTTGAGCACATTAAAGGGTCATTGAGAAAAGCCTGATGCTTGGAAAATTGAAGGCAATTTAAAAAGATAGCAGAACATCTGGCTAGATACTGTCACCGATTACACAAACGGGACCTTATAAGAAATCAAGAGCTTTTGACAGTACAGCCGGGAGAAACTGAAGTACAATGATACTATTATCTGCCATAATGAACATATTTTTATAGCATCTAGAAATACTTCTTGATCAGTTGAGAATATTTTCCATACAATTTTAGGATTTTTAAAGTACAATAGCTTATTGTTCAAACTCCCTTTTCTTTCTGTAGAAGATTGAAAATGTGGGTCTGATACTAAATTTTGGGGTCTAGTCACATAATATTTAAGAACTATGTCAGACAAGTTCACAAGCCGCTTTTTTACATTGTTGATAAAATTATTCATTGGAATGTAATATCCATACCCCACAATTCTTTATCATTTATCTTTTTTGTCATATTAACTTTCATGACATGCAACTTATGAGTTGAGTCTCATAAGATCTACCTGAATGCTTGCACACACTTCCTACATGTTTGAATTTTTAAGAATTCTAAAGGGAGAGGCAGATTTTTCTTCATTCATATTCATGGTGATATATTGAATTATTTAAAAGGCTCATTCCTGGATTTAACCTTTTAGAATTAGGAGCTACATTGGTGCTCTGCCACCTTGAGTAGTAGCGCACTTTGAGGGTTCTGGCTGTCATTTTATAAATTGCTGTTGTAGGTTTAATAATAAAATGATTTTTTTAAATTTATACTAAATGTATGTAGAATTGTAACTAAATTTGGATTTTTAAAATTATTGCTATTTTTATTTTCATTCATATACACTGCTCAGTTATATTTATGTGAATTGTGTGGCCATATAGATTTCCCAAGTAAATAAAGTCCTTACTCAATTTGTAAAGAGGGAAAATTAGTTATAAATTGCATATTTTTGTGCAATGCAACATTTAAGTTTTCCATAAATTTTTATGTGTGCTTTCCTGACCTTGTTATTCAGTTTTTAAGAATAACATCTGTTATGTAATCTTTGGCTTAGTTTTCCATCCCTCCGTCCGATTTAAAATAATTATTTTAAGGGATAATATTTCTGCATTTTTTGTATATAATAAGTGAAAGTTTTGACCATTGAATGAATAGCATGTCATAAAAGTAGCTTAATAGTAGTCCTATTTTCACTCTTACTTTTTTCTTGCTATATTCAACTGTTTGCCAATCCTTTTTGTCCCCCTACAGGTGGTCATCGCCACCAATATTGCTGAAACTTCACTTACAATTGATGGTATCTACTATGTAGTTGATCCCGGTTTTGTAAAACAGAAAGTGTACAACTCCAAGACAGGGATTGACCAATTGGTTGTGACACCAATTTCTCAGGTATCCTATGTTTGTTGGGTACTGTGTTACTTGATGCTTTTACTAAGGGTAGTGTGCACACAGCACAATTTCTGCAGTGAATTGGAATGTCTTTATCTTACTCCAATCTTTGAAGAGCAACAGAGATAGTTCTCAGGCTAGGATAGCAGTTGGCACTGAAATTGCTGTTACTATATGATGTGATGTGATGTGATGCCACGTGGCCACATCATTTAGCAATGACGATTCCTGCAATCTTGATTGCTCTCGTAACCATAAGACACATAAGTTAAACAGGAAATCATGGGAGTTCCAAGTAAGGAGTGGGGAAGGATCGGTACAGGTTGCTTACAAGTTAGACTGAGGTGCTTCAAGAGAATCAGGTGGGTAAATGGATAGCAGAGCATGTATTATTAGACAGAGTAGACAGGAGACATGACTGGGTAAGTTAATTGTACTTTATTATAACTACATTAACAGAATCTTGCAAGTCTGAAAGTACTAGTCTCACTATCTCATTTTAAAGCCTGATAAATTAGGAACTCCTTTCTGGGTTTCTTTCTCTGCCTGTTATGCACTGGCAGGCTTCACCCTCCTCAACGTGATCATTCCATAAACAGCATCTCTCCTCCATATCCCAGGGTCATTCCCATATGCCACATCGCATGTGCGCAGGAAGGCCCAGAGGAGGGTGTAGCAGGGTATAGGTGCAGCAATGCGTAGAGGGACTTACCAGAGCGACTTATGATTTTCCTTGTTGGTTTCTCCATATACTTTACTTGTGGGAAGCCGGCATGGAAGGTCACAAGTGGTGATCATATGTGTCTTTGATTCTGCAACCAAAGTGAGCCGATTGGCAAACACCCAAATTGCAATCATGTTAGGGGATGCTGGAACTTTATAAGTATCTCTTGTTCAGTGCTGTGATAACTTCGAACGGTTGCTGAACAAGTGGTTATAAGCAAGAACTACCTGTACATAAATTCTAAAAATGTGTCATTAACCTTATTCTATGTACAAAGCTTTTGCCATGAAATGGCCTATTACGGCACTGAGTCTTTGTTTATTATTTCACTTCAGCACCATATTGACACTATACAAGACTAATCACTTCAGGATTCACACAGTGGTGCCTCTACCATTCAGTTCTATTTTAAAGGCTAGAGGATTTTTTTTAATGAATCTTGACCTTCTTTGAATGCTAAATATATGTCCATATTACATGGAATATATAAAAATCTTTTCCTGAGTTTCAGAGAGCACTTCTTGAACTGTTTTTATAACTTTTTGCTTCTATGTCATATTCTGCTATACGTGATATCTGCTGCATTCCTTCCACCTTTCACTTTTTCTTCTGTCTTGAATTGCAACCATCCTGTATCCAATTTTAATGCAAATTAAAATACGTGGTGGGTAAGTAGAAGGAATAAAATCTTCTATATATCTTTTAATTTGTGATTCCTATAGGCCCAAGCTAAGCAAAGAGCTGGAAGAGCTGGAAGAACAGGCCCTGGCAAGTGCTACCGACTCTACACAGAGAGGGCCTACCGTGATGAAATGCTGACCACCAATGTACCTGAGATTCAGAGAACTAATCTGGCCAGCACTGTATTATCTCTCAAGGTGAGCATTTGCATCTAAATGACTTTCGGGCTTTTGTTCAGCATCTTCACACCAAAAAAGGTGTCTTTATAAAGAAGGAAGTTGGAGAAAATATATTTTGTCACTTGCCAGATGTGTGCACAATGCTTATTATTTTTTCTTCCCCTCAAGGCTATGGGTATCAATGATTTGCTATCTTTCGATTTTATGGATGCCCCTCCAATGGAGACTCTGATCACTGCAATGGAACAACTGTATACTCTGGGAGCTTTGGATGATGAAGGGCTGCTCACTCGACTGGGGCGCAGGGTAGGATCAGCATTGTTCAGATTCTCTTTTAATATGTGGCTGAGCAAAAGAAAGTAATATTCAAGATAACACAGCCTGTCTCTGCACTGCACTGGTTTTAGCTATTTGTGAAGTCCATCAGTAGTTTTAGATGAAAACCTATTGGAACATTTATAGATGGGAACAGTTAAAACATTTTTTGCCATAACCCTAAGCAGGTGGATCTATTGTTGATTCTTACACAGTGGCTGGATGCAGGGATTGGAAGAATTCTTTATTAGCAGCAGACAATGATAGTACCTTATTCTGGGCTGGTGTTTTTCCTTACGGAGCTATTGGTGTATGTGTATTTTTCAATGCAGCTGCAAGTTAAACCTTACTCTGGGATATTTCAACCACATTATGTTTTTCTCCTTCCTGGCAGATGGCAGAGTTCCCACTGGAGCCTATGCTTTGCAAGATGCTCATTATGTCAGTGCACCTAGGTTGCAGTGAGGAAATGCTCACCATTGTCTCAATGCTGTCTGTGCAAAATGTTTTCTATCGACCAAAGGTAAATTGGGGAGCATTGGAATGAAAAAGATTGCATTTTATAGAGCAGTCCAGCTCTGGCCTCAACTAGGGTATGAGAAAGAATGGCTGATCTGACAAATTGCAGATTTGATGTGGGAATGGGAAAGTTGATTTATCCTTATCACGCAATAGCTTCTTGATTTTAGAAGATGTTATTTAAATTGGTCTTTAAATTTTCCAGCATTATTTGATTATCCTTCTCACTTATTAATAAACATTAATAAGTTAATAAACATTAATAAGTTATATGTCAGTTCTGTTTGGTTTGTAAAATCTACTATAATGCAGATGAGGGAAGAGCACGAATTCCAGTTACACATCTTCCAATAGCACAGAGTAGTGTATTTCTGAAACGTGCAACTTGTTCAATTTTAGTTTTAAGCATTTAGTTTCCTAAGTCAAATAAAGTAATGTAAAAAGATGAGTGACATGTTGGTATAAAAGTTTGCATGTTCTGCAGAATGAGATTATTAATAAAAAATGTAACTTCCCCTTTTCTTTGCACATCTGCTTGCAAAAGTCCTTTGGTATTGCCAATAATTTAATATTTGTAATTAATGTAAATGATAATGTATATTTCAATAATTTGCTTGAAAGTTAAAATTATTTTAAAATTCTGTTTTATCCCTTTTTTGCACTTGATTGGTTTAAATATACTTACTAACATTGCATCACAAAATATTTTTTCCACTCTAGAAAAATGCATTTTTTTATACTGAAAGTAATATAAGGCTAATTTTGTTTCATATATGTAGGACAAGCAAGCTCTTGCTGACCAGAAAAAAGCTAAATTCCATCAAACTGAAGGAGATCACCTCACACTTTTGGCTGTTTACAACTCCTGGAAGAACAATAAGTTCTCCAATCCCTGGTGCTATGAAAATTTTATCCAAGCCCGTTCACTACGTCGTGCCCAGGATATTCGTAAGCAGATGCTGGGAATAATGGATAGGTGAGTTAATGAAATGGGGAGGGATTGTTTTTCACGCGCACACACACACCAAAAATCAGGCTATGGGAAACTGTATCTGGGCTTGAATATAATTAGTAGTGAAGTTGAAGATTACCTTCTGAGGGGAGGCTTCGTGGTATCCCAAGCAGAATATCTAGATTCAGTCACAGTTTTGTTCCATTTAGCATCAACCTTGTGAACTTTCAAGTTTCCTCTTTCCACTATGTATTCAAAATGAACAGGAGGGGGGGGCTGCAGGTATATTTATGTATGCATATAGCATGTGTGTTACGTTTGGGTAGATATATACTTTCTCTTGAGAGCAGACAACAGAATTACATTTTTAATGTGGGCTCGTGTGCTCAGAGTAAAAAAATAAATGACAAAGTTATCTTATCTGAAAAGATTTTGAAAAAAATAACAACTAGATGTGGAATATAACAAGAAATTGACAGAAATTTATTTAAACAGTTTGCATAATCACTAATATATGATGTAGAACAGCATAGACAAGTAAAATCACACCTAATATCCAGAACTATTAACATACTTTACTAGAGACAAATTCATCCAATTGAAAAACACCAAGAAGATCCAAATCTCCCAACTCAGTGCCTGGAGTAATAACCAGTTACAGACCAAATTTGTCTGGAATAATGTTGACTTTCTCCATAACAAAAAATGCAAACTCCCAGAATTTGGTCATATTATACCTGTTGTTTGATTAACTGCTATTAAATTGTTGTTGACTTTTACTGACCATGTAAACTTTCTCTGGAATGTCCTCTTCTGATCTAGCCTTTAATGTCTCACAAAAGTAAATTCATTGCTGTTGTAATTGAGTTAATCTACCTTGCTGCTGGTCATCCTCTGTCTTTATTTCCACTTTTTCAAAGTAGCTTCATATAGTGTCCAAAATATAACAGCTTAAGCTGGTCATTTTTGTTTGATTGATGATAGTCTTAAAAATCTTCCCCAATACACAAATACAAAAGCATCCTCAAAGACCAATGTATTGGAAAAAAATCATTGCCTGCACAATTCTAACCTTTCTAAGCATAGATACATCATGGTATCATGGGGTAAATTAACCTCTTTTTTAAAATTAATATTCCTTTTATCAGTGTATATAGCAAAGTCACTGAAATGATGGATGGTTTCAGACTTTTGAGATTGATTAGCAGCAGTAAAAGAAGTAGTGGTATATCACATGTCTTGAATTGTAATTGGTTAGAGATGTGCTCACGATAGGAGGAATATTTAATAGTCATTTCCTGTAAAATATTACAATTATAAAAATAATAAAGCCAAGATAATTCATTCTTCAAAATAATATTTAGAAATTGAGTAATGCTGATATTTCGGTATGGAGATCTAAAACAGTTTTTCTTTTGGGAAAAGTCTATTTTAATTAGAAAATTAAAACAAAATGTGCCAGACAATCTCACTATTGAATACATTGATCCTAAAGCCTTTTATCACCCTTTGACTTTAACAGGCACAAGTTAGATGTGGTATCTTGTGGAAAAGCAACAGTACGAGTCCAGAAAGCCATTTGCAGTGGTTTCTTTCGGAATGCAGCCAAAAAGGACCCCCAGGAGGGCTATCGGACCTTGATTGATCAGCAAGTGGTCTATATCCATCCCTCAAGTGCCCTCTTCAATCGCCAGCCTGAATGGTAAGGGCATGGATTGAAATCAGAATTATGTCTGTTTGAATATCTGCTGAATTTCCTTTAAGTAGGTAAACAGAAATTACACTGTTTTTTTTTTTGTATAGTATACCTTTGTCAGGAAGATCTACAATTTTACAGAATAGTTTTGACAGCTTAATTGCTGGTTCATTCAGTTAGCACCTGCATACTTATCCATGGTGCACCATGGGAGGTGAACTAGCTTGCACGATCTTTGAAACAAAATTGTTGGTAGCTCCAGGAAGTCCATCATAACTTCAAATAGTCACTTAAAGGACTGTTTGTAAATTGAACATTTCTTTAAAATGTTCTGCTCATGAAGATTGCCTTTATATATTTTAAGGCATTTTTTGTAGAAATTTTATCTAAAAAATTAAAAATTATTTAAAAGTCTAGATCTGCAGTTCTTAAATTGGGAGTAATTATTCCCAGTAAGATAATTTTATTATATTTTGGGGGTGGGGGTGGCAATGAAGCAATTTGTAATTGCTTGTTTATGAGTCAAGGATCCTATTTGGGATTGTTGCTGCAAAAATGTTTGTGTTAAAAAAAACAGTCTATTTTGTGGATGTCTATTTACGTTATTTGAGACTTGAAACAGGAATGATTGATCTTCCTCTTTTCTTTAAAAAACAACTTCTGCCACTTCAGAATGGTTCTTTATTCATCCTTGGTCCACTAGGTTGATTTTATATAGTTTGAAATATAAAGCATTTACACTGCTTTTTAAAGTAATTGAGCCTGAGTGTTTTAGGTGTGCCCTTTAAGAAGGGCAGTCCGCCTATATATAATATATATGAAAAGCAAAAGAGGTCTGTTTGAAAAGAAAATGAAATTCTGATCTTTTTGTTTTTCTATTAGGGTGGTGTACCACGAGCTTGTGCTCACAACCAAGGAGTATATGAGAGAGGTTACCACCATAGATCCCCGCTGGCTTGTGGAGTTTGCCCCGGCCTTTTTCAAGGTTTCTGATCCCACAAAGCTAAGCAAGCAAAAGAAGCAGCAGCGCCTGGAGCCACTTTACAATCGCTATGAAGAGCCCAATGCCTGGAGGATATCACGGGCATTCAGGCGTCGATGAACCCCATCCTTGTATGGCACAAACTGTTTGATAGCTGTAAAACACACACACTGTTTTAAGGCATATTTGGCCATGTATTGTCATTTTTCTTAAGTCTCAAAACAAGAGATGAACCAGAGAAATGTGGCACTTGAAAGGCACTATCTATCATTGTCAATTTCAGACATGTCACTTACTGTTAGACAGACTTTTTCCTTCTGTTTCCATGTTGTCCATGGATCAAAAGTTACCAAACATCTTGGTTAATAAATTAATATTTCAGTGTTAATTTGTGGACTTCTCATATTGGAAGCTGGTTATCGTTGGCGCTGATTACAGTAGAAAATGAGAAAAATGCCAATTTTTACATATAAAGAAGCCATTTTTCAGAGGTGATAATGCTGACTACCTTTAGGCCATTTAGGGGGTGGAGGATTGTTGGTGTAATATACACTAACCTAACAATGTTAATTGGCATTATTATTGCATTAAAGCAATGTTCCTGTATTTTATCAATTATTTCTCCAAGTAGTATTTTTTTTGGCTAATTTTAGATAAAAAACAATAGTGCTTGGCTACCCTTCTTTCTTTTCTGCAATTATTTAATGATACTTTTTGTTTTCATGATGTAAGGGAGAGCCCAAATTTGCAGGACTTTTCTGTTGCCCATTTCCTGAGCGTAAAGATGTTAAATGTACATTAAGAAACGATTAGCTTCATCCATACGTCCACGAGGAAGTGATGGTTCATGCAACCATGAATTGTACAGCTGCTTTGATTCCATTTACATTATAGTTTTACAATCTATTTACAGTAAAAAATAAAAAATAGAGTTAAAATGATAGCTGTGGGAGGGATTTTTTTTCTACATCTGGGACTATGAGAAGATGAATGTTCCCTGTCCTGCTTTTTAAACTTTATTTTTTTTTTAAATATATGTAATGGCATTTTGCTTATTGAAGATTTTGTATTCTTGGTTATTTTACTTCCTGGCAAAAAGTGCCAGGAAATTCTACTATTGTTCTGCGGTTTCTGATCTTTGGGATTGTAGAACCACAAAAAGTATCAAGCAGGACCTTATGTGCTTGAAGTAAGCAACTTGTCTCCTTCTATCCTAGAGCTCTATATGAAGAGCTTTAATTATTAACTTAAATTTTATACAGTGAGAAACTGCCAAAAATACATTCTCTTTTTACAGTATCTTCAAAAGACATGTATTTTTCTGAGGTCTTGAGGAAAAGAAAAGAGAAAGTGATATCCAATTGTTTTATTTGGCTCAATTTGTCTATCACTCTAAGGAGCTAGCATATGTTAAGTTAGAGGCAGCTTGAAATTCCTCGCTATAGTGCCAAACAGTGAAAACATCTGGTTTAAATTAATTTATAAGAATACATTGGTATGAGTTGGAAAGTTGGAGGAGAAATAATCTTCTGCTTACAGAAGATTTAGAAATATTCAAAATGTTTAGAAGAACGGAGAGAGAGAGAGATGGCCTTGGAACCTGTGGGGAGGGAAGAATAAAACTCTGGAAAGAGTGCAGAGAAGAGCAACAAAGATGATGGGTGGTCTGGAGGCTAAAGCATATGAAGAATGGTTGCAGGAATTGGGTATGTCTGGTGTAAGATATGTGTAGGGGTGATATGATAGCAAAGTTACAATATTTGTAGGGCTGCCACAAAGAACGGGGTGTTCAATCTATTTTCTAAAGGACAAAAAACAATGGATGGGAACTAATGAGAACCAACCTGAAAGTAAGGCAAAAAATCATGACAGTGAGAACAATTAACCAGTGGAATGGCTTGCCTTCAGAAGCTGTGAATACTTTATAACTGGAATATTTAACAAGATATTGGACAGCTATTTGTCTGAAATGGTATAAGGTCTCTTGTTTGGACTAGAAGATCTCCAAGGACGCTTCCGGTTCTATTCTCTTAAATAAACTGACATATCACAAAGTAATTTCGGGATTGCAGTGGGAAAGGACAGAAGCTGGGTTAGGACAGGTCTCAGATTACAAAGACTTTGGTACATGCTATGTTGCCCAAAATGATAATTCAGCAAATGCAATATGATCTGTAAATTTTATTTGAACTTTCCCTACTCTGCTAACTAACTTGATTTTGTACTTGTAATTATGCATTTCAATTATGTTAATTAAAAAGGGAGAGCTAGTACTGTTAATTCCTCCCAATGCCAATGATTTATTTTATGTTTGTTTCCCTAATGTTCTCTGTTGCTATTTAATTTAAAAAATTTTAAAGTATGCACATAGAAAAAATTAAAAAAATAACCATCTACTAAATAATAATTGACACAATATATGTCATTCTAGCATTTGCCTAGCTAGCTTGTAAATTTGGCATCCTTTTTCTTCCATTCAATCATATCTGATTTTCAGAGATTGCATTGACAAATCAATGCAGTTTTCTTGGAAAGTGTTTTTCAGAAGTAGCTTTTGCCATTGCCTTCTTCCTAGGACTGAGAGAAAATGATGGGCTCAACATTACCCAATTTGCTTCATGCTCAAAGTGGGAGAAGAATTCATGATCTCCTAGTTCATAATCTGTTGCCTTAAGAATCATAAGACTTAGAGAAGATCAATGAATTGAACCTACTGAACTCAACAACAGCAACAAAAATATGCTGCAGGGAAAATGCAGTGGACATCTACTATAGTGGAGCCTTTAAAGGGATTCAGTTAAAGGAATTAGTTTAAGAAAAGTATAATGTTGCTGTTATCTTAAGTCAATATACTTTGGTAATCTTTGGAGACTTGCTTTGACCATTTCACATGGCATTTTGAGATAAGCAAATTATCTTGATACAGTAGTTAAATGCTGTACTTGTTAACAGTTCAAAGGAAAATCTACTTACGGTTCTTCATCTTATGCTCTTACATTCTTACTACTACTTTTTTCAAGGTGATAGCCACTAATACCTGCCATTACAGGACATTTACTAGGATTCTAAGCACCTGAGATTCATGGGCAAAAAAAAAAAAAAAAAACGCTTGGGGAATGAACAGCACCTCTCTTAACTTCTCAAGCCAAATACAACCACTTTAAGGAGATGCAGACAAGTATTTCGTTCAGCTCTCCGAGTGCTCTAAGTCAATGTTTTGCCTCAAATACTTAGCATTTAAATTACTGATCAGAAGGCTTTTTAAGCTAGTAATAGCTAAGGTCAAGACAGCAGAGAATTCAAGTATTCTTCCTCAGACTTGGTTAAAAGAGATCTTAGCTGATATCCTTGACACTTCCCCAGTTGTGAAACAGATGCTGCCATGTGGTGGTGAATTGTTAATTAATTGTTAGCAACTACCTCTTCTAAAGTGTTTTATCTTTAAATTTAAATATTAAATTTATCTTACAACTGGGACATTGCATTCCTTTTGTTTCCTTAAAATACATGTTGTAGAAACAAGCTACAGAAGCAGCAGCAACAGCAGTTAATTTCAGGATTGTATTCAGTTCAGGTTCAGCTGGTCCATCTTTGCAGGCTTTGGTCAATATCATAAATGCAGATTCTAAAGACACTCTACCTTCATGATGTATCATACATTATGTTTTTGGTTCTCAGTTTTGGGTCATCTTAGATTGTTCTTGGATTAAATTTTTCCATAGCTTTGTAGGCCCTGTGATTAATTGGATAGAATGCTATAAAATTATTTTCCAAAAATAATTGCTTCAAAACAAATATGCTGCAGGTGAATTATATAAAATGCACATTTCCATTAAAATGTATTTACCAGCACAACCATAAACTATTCTTGGGATAATAACACTATTCAGCAGGATCTTTTTATAGTGAGTATCAAACTCGCGTCATCATAGCCATGTCACATGATGTGTCAAGACTTTTTTTTCCCCCCTTTGCTAAACTGGGTGAGGGTGGGGCCAGCACATGATGCATCTGGCTTGTGGGCTGCAAGTTTGACACCTCGGATTTACAGCATAGTCTCAGAAGCCACATTGATTTCTCCTTCTAGTTGGGTTAATTGTTTTTATGCTGCTGTTCTGCAGTGAAAGAGAATGAAAAAGAAATAATTGAGAATGTCAAAAAAAATCAGGAATAATAAATAGTTAAAATTGTGCTGCTAATTTGGAGCAGTAGAGAATAACAATAAACTACATATATCTTTGAACCAACTGCTTAGCATAAGATTATGCAGGTGGATTTACATCATACAGTAGGGCAGGGCTGTCAAACTCCCAGCTTGCGGGCCAGATGCATCACATACTGGCCACGTCCACGCCCAGTTTAGTGAAGGGGGGGGGATATTTGATGCTCCCATGACGATGTGAGTTTGACACTCCTGCAGTAAGGCATAATAGTGTCTCTGGTTTCAAATAATGTGTTGTAAGAATCCAAGTATTCTTGAAGTAGCACTCAGAAAAGAAGAAAGGGCATTGATGAAAATAGTGTTGCAACAGCAGCTGCCTTTTTAAAATGTCAGCTCTAATATAATAAAAATAATGCTTTTAAATTTGCAGATGATAATATACTTTTAAGTGAACAACATCTTGATTCAAAATGACTCCTTGACAGGCTGGAACATTGGACTAAATTCAACAATGACATGACATAATAAAAAAGGAACATATAGGTATAGAACTGGATGGAAATCTAGGACTTCTAATAAAACATCTGCTGAACATCAGCAAACTGTATGATGAAATAGCTAAAACAGCTTGCACAATCTTGGACTTCATTAGTAAAATGCCTTAAACTCACTACATGTAGCTCCATTGTTATAGAGGTATGCAAGACCATACTTGGAATTCTGACATCACATGAGATAAAATGGAGAATCTGGAGTGATTTCAAAGTTACCATAAGGGCAGGGGTGGGATGCTACCGATTCTGCCCAGCTCTGTAGAACCGGTAGCTCTGAAGAGCAGCAGACACAGAACCTGTTCTGTGTTTGCTGCTGTTTGGCCCACCCACCTGCCCACCCGGGCTCTTACCTGACCTTTATTTCCTGTTTTTTCAATATCAGCTGCTTTGCGTGGCACAGCTGAGGTTGAAAAAGCAGTAAAAAAAGGCATTTTTCAAACACTGCACACCTCTGCGCATTGCTTATCAGCTGTCCGGGAGGCACAGCTTTCGTTGTATTACATGCATGGAGTGTGCATACTAGCGCAAAACATAAGTATTAAACCGGTAATAACATCGGTTGAATCCCACCCCTGCATAAGGGGTCTGGATTATTAACTTTAAAGGAACTAAGGAGATTTTGTTTGCAAAGAGAAGACTGAACAAGGGAGGATAGTCTATGTCTGAAGGATCTCAAGTAGGACTTTTTTGAAATACAATAACACATTTAACTTGCTATTTTAATTTTGAATGTGTCTTTTTATTTTCTAGTGGAAGGTCATGGGCAACTAGTTTGGTATAGTGGTTAAGGCATCAGGTTAGAAACTGGGAGACCATGAGGTGTCCTCCCACCTTAGACCCAAAGCCAGCTGGTTGACCATAAGTCAATCACTCTCCAGGAGGCAGGCAATGGCAAACTACTTCCAGAAAACTTGCCAACGAAACTACAGGGACTTGTCCAGGCAGTCATCAGGAGTCAAAAATAACACAAACTTTTTTTTAAAGGGTTTGATGTGACAGATGGTAAATATATATTAGTACCATGCTCACATGATCAGCATTCTTGTGCTTCACAACCAGCCTCTAAAAAGAGAGTTAATGGAAAACCCAGAAGTAAATTCACAAGTCACACAATGTCTCTCGCTGAATGATTGACCAGCCAGTATAAACTCATTGTCACATAATTTTCAGGTTAATGATCATGGGTTTAATGACAGAGTTGCTGGTCCCAATTGTGGTCACTAAGCAAAGACTACTTCTTTCTTTTGCTGCAGCCTTATTATTATTATTATTATTTTGGGGGGCAGATAAAGAACTCCTTTTTTCAAGCAGTTAAGTGTTATTACAGAAGCATGGTTGCTTCACAATTTTGTCTTGCACCAAGTAATCTGTACAGTCACTGGAGACTTCTTATTTTTGCTGATCCTAATATTATTCCACGGTGGGGAGAAAATATGCCACTGTGGTAAGTCTGATTGCTAAACCAGAAATGATAAGATCAATTATTCTCAAAACTAAACAAATGCATGTTTTCAAAATATTATATACATATTGTCAGCATTCCAATGAAACTCCCCATTTCATTCAGCCCTCAGAAACAAAGTTCATCCAAGTAAGAATTTATTAGAGAAGTCATACTGGCACATCTGGGAAAACCCGAATCTGAGAGTTCCGGGTTTTCCCTTTGTAATTGAAAATCAAAACCCATCCCCCTGCACCCACCAGTCCATCACATGGTCCAATCACCCATCGTCGTAACCGGACACATTCCTCCAAACACTTCTTTCCAGATGCAGGGTTAACTTGCCCTTGATTTTAAGAGAAGAATGTTGTTATGTCTAAACTTCTACCTCTCTATGAAATCACCCCTCCCAAATTCCCAGGCACTAAGATGTGGCAACGTGGAAGCTTCTACTGTCAGTAAAATATGGCTTCCAAAGCTGACACATATAACTGTTTAGAGAGAAGACATGCACATTAACATTTATAGTTGAGTTCTCTAGTTTCACAATTTCCAAGCATCAAAGATAATAGTAGCAAAATAAATAAGGTATTTCTAGAGAAATAAATCATCTGCCAACATCTGCCTTGGATTATTTGAATTTTTAAAGTTGTACTAGGATTTATCATTGTAAAATATCACATTAGCAGAATTATTCAGGTCTAATCACCAATTCTAGACAGATATTCAAATGACAATGAGTTCAGGTTTTCTGGAATTTTATTTGATGGAATAACTATTTCTATTTGGAAATTTACCCATTGCCTTGAGTAACCCTTCAGTAATATGAATAATGAATATCACATGAAAAATTAAAAGCTCTCATTCATAGTTTCACAGGAATATATACTATCTTCTAGTAACTACTGCTGATGAAATATTCGGACCCAAAGGGAAAATTCATACAATATTTCTCCCCTAGAAAGAAAGAAAGAAAAAAGATTTATGGTCTGTTTGCAGAGAAATGATAAATCAAATTCATATCTGTACTGAGACTAATTTTACTTATTAATATCTGTTTCTGTATCATATGGAAGTCCTTAAATTAAAGAAGTTCTGTTTTTCAGCATTTCTGTAATACATAATTGTTTGTATTGAAAGAAATATCAATAGGGTGCTAGTGGATTAATATTAAATATGAAATTTATATCTTCTTTCTTAAAGGTAGATTGAACGATACCTTTGAGCACAAGAATACCTCATTTAACAAGTGTAGTTAAAGTAGAATCAGATATGGCTTAGATTAGTTACAAAATTGCACAATTGTAAGACTTCCATTGCCTTAGTAATCCTTTGGATGCAGCAGCCCTTAGAAGATTGGCTGTATATCTTGTAATATGATATAATATCTAAATCTGCATAAGCTGATATTTTAGCAAATGTACAATTCCTGGAATTTCTGCAATATGTTGCTCAGTTTTTCACCAATGTGTCATCGTGGTTTTGAATATTAGAATGTCATCAACATGATAAACAGCTTTTTTCTATAAATCTAAGTTAGAATATTTCTAGGCAAGGGAGAATTTAAAGTAATATTTCCCAACTTGGTAATTTTAAGATGTGTGGTTTCAAATCTCCAATTTACAAACCAGCATGAAGTTCACATATATTAAAATTGTCAAGTTTGAGAAACACTGTTCTAAAGTATCTCTTGGATTATATTTTTCAGAATGAAATTATAAAAGTTGCAGTTACTTTCAACTTTGTCAGGCTCACAAGTTCCATCAGCTACTTTTTTTTTTTTTGCAATATATGTATTGATGCAATAGTAATGCTATTTATTATAACTCTCTGTTTAGGGAAATTCAGTAGTTAAGCTTTTCTCAACTGTGACGAAATATACCTGGCTTTCCAGATATATTTTACATCAATTTTAGAATAGCTGATGGAAATTAAAGTCCATTAAAGCTGTAATATTATATCCCTAATCATCAATTCAAGACAAATGGTTCAAATATCTCCTAAGATGTTGGAAAATGTTTCTCAGCTTCAGCAACTTTGAGATGACTGGAATTCCCAGCCATTAAGTCCACATATTTTAAAGTCACTGAGGATAATAAACACTGTCTTAGGACTTCTGGATAAGGAATGTTGAGCTAGCAGGTCATCAAACAAGCAGAGAAGATGTTATGGCCACAGCTAAAGCACCAGCAGGTAGACCAGGGGATAAGGAAAGGAAAGGAGGCCATTTATTTATGCTCTTGTTAGCTTCTCCTCACAAGAAAACCACTACTAGGTGCTCCCTGCAGATTTGAGGGGATGAAGGGAGGCAATCATTCATTCAACCACAGCTTTTCAAAAATTACCTATTTTTTAAGGATATTAGCGATCTTCAAAGCAACAAATCTGTAAAGGTCTGAGTTTACCTTCTTTGCAGAAGAAAAGAGAAAATACCTAACGTTCTTTAAATTACCTCATTCTTTAAGAATGTGAAATAAATGCCAAAAAGCTAAATTAGACATTAATCTAAAATTCATAAATGACTTTGGGACCAAATTAATTTTGAATATTAAGATTTTTGTTATAATTTTTGGAAATAATTATAATAAACAGCATCTCTATTGGAATTGTTGTTTAAGCTAATTTAATATTAATTTTGAGAATTTATGATTTTAGAAATTGCACATGGAGAGAGGGGAGATTTCCAGGTATAAGGAAAAAGAAAAAAAGTATCTTGCTGTTTATCTTTGATTAGCTTTGAGACAAAATGAGAGAAAGGAGTATGATATTTGAGATATTTAAGAAATATTTGAAGAATGGGGACAGAAACTTGTGTCAGCAATGGCATCTGCTCCTATGGATAGATTATGACCAAAAGTTGTTAAAGAAGAAATGACAGATTTTAAAGATCTACAGGATAAAGAGCTGAACCAAACCTTAGGTTATTTAGAAGTATTAGAATATCAAGAAATATTGAAATACTGAAAAAAAAATTGTTGAAGGCAGAAATAATAGAATTACTAAGTTTGTACCTGTTCAGAAGATTGGAAGTCTCTTCCTTTCTGGTTACAGTTTGCTTTTTTTTTTTTTTTACATTGTAAGTAAAAAAAATACAGTCTCGCTCAAACACAGACACCAGCCTAAGCTCAAATTTTGTGAAAGCTATTGGGCCAGTTAATTGTTCCTCTAAACCAGACCTGGGCTTTCTATAGCCTGTGGGCCACATCTGACTCTTTGGCTGATCCAGCCCATGGTGATGGCAACAAGGGTGGTAATGGGACACTGAAGGGGACCATGGCAGCAGCAATGCGGCTACCATAGTGGTGGCCCTATTGGTTTGGTCTCCACAACAGTATCAGTTTCGCATATGCCCCTAGGGAAAATTAATTGTCCACCCTGCTCTAAACCCTCTGAACAAAGAATATATCATTTTGACAAACATGTTTGTTCAACAATATCTAATTTAACATAAACTGTATTTTTGAAATTAGTGAGGAGGCAACACTTGCATATCAAGTCAATCTTTTCCACAGTTTTTCACTGCTTGAATAAAACTATAAAAACAGAAAACAAAAGAAAATGAAACAAAACAAGAAAAGAAAAAGAAACAATAGAAAAAAGTTAAATCAAACATAATATAAATGCAACATTAATTATGTGTATTTAAGAATTTTTAAGTTTAATCTCTATTATTATTGTCACTGGTCATCATTTTATACAATTATTATGATTTTGATGTGGGTCTGAGAGAATTTTGACTTCTGGCAACAGCTTAGGTAAGTCCCTGCAATTTTGGGGGCAAGATTTCAGAAGTTATTTGCTTCCTTCGTAGGGCAGAGAGAATGCCTAACCCAAAGTCACCCAGATTTGGGGGTAACATACAAGTAAATAAAAGTTCTTCACAAATAAGCAAATTTCAAATGTTCAGAATGCCATTTATCAATATATTGATATTTTTAAAGCCTAGTGTCCTTCCAAAAACACTTGGCTTGCTTACTATACCTCATATAGGTAATCAAGGGATTCAGTTAAATTAAATGTATAAGGGCTCCAACATAAGAAATTTGACAACCAACACTTTTTGACAGCTACTGATAAATCCAAAATAATTTTGATGAATGAATCTTTTTTTAAAGATCATAAGGAATTTATTTAACATTTCTTAAAAAGGAAACCTCTCTGAGTTATAATAAAGTTGCTAAGTTATTAGTAAATCTAAATTGTTGCTTCAGCTTCTAAAGAAATATCTCTAATACATTTAAAACCCGTGGGGCTTTTGGGGAAGCCAATGCATTTGGTCTAAATAAAGAGCATATAATATAATGCATTGCTATTCAGCTATTTGAGGATAAGTATAATGTTTTTGTAATCTTTCAAACATTGAAAAGAATTGTTAATAACTAACTGATTAAGGCTAACTGTCCCATTTTAAGCCCATAATTTTAAAAAAATAATAACCACCATTTAAAAGCAATTATTTCAAAACACTTGTTTCCCAAGGGAACAAGGATCAATTTATTTTCCAGATATGTTAGACCATCTTCAGCATTAAAAACACTAGAAAGATAATAGAGTTTCTATTATATGTAGAATAAACAAGTTGCCAAGATTTTGAAAGCGCCAAAAAATAGCTTTACAAATGATCCCTAACAATACAAAATCTGCATTGGTTTTGTACTGATACAATAAAAATGTAGTAAATATCTCCAGGGATGTAATTAAAAATTGAAAAATTATTCTCCTCTTTTCCATTTAATTAGAAAATTATAATTGTGAAAATGAGAATTGTGGAGTTTGTATCATAATTTAACTTTTAAATAGTTTAAAATATCTTAATGTATACTATACTAAATACTGTAAGTAGATATCCCATTTATAGTATTTAGCACTCTTGATGTAATGTTCATTTTCATATCTACTCTTTCCTAGATTCATTAATAGAAGGTTAAAAATTCATTTAAATATTTTCCATTAATTTTTGTTAACAATTTGAAATACACAAATTTATCTACAAGAATATTTTTCTATGGATAACTATCCCCATATTGTAATAGAATTGGAATAATATAAAATTCCAATTATGTATTTCCATAGAAATCTATCTATTGAAAAATATTAAAATTTATTCCAATTTATTATATCTCTCAAAACATTAGACATATTTCTATAAATTTTTCACAAAGCTACATAGAGAGCTCTTAAGAAGGCCCAGAATATTTTTGCAAATAATCTGTGATGTTATGGCCACTTTTCATGGAATTCTTTAAGACAAGACAAGAGTTCCATTATCAAATTAAATATGAGAGAAAATAAGGAGCATGTTTGAGAGTATCATAATGCAACTTAAACTGAGTCTTAGTATAATTCATTAAGACTAGAATAATGCATTTTAATCAAAGAAGTAGTAGAAAATGGAAATGCATGTTAATGCTTATAGTTCTTCAAACCATTTAATTTTAATCACATCAAAGGTTTTTTTTTATCCAGTGAAACTTCTATAGCTGTTTCATAATTCTCAATTCTATGATTAAAACACTGTATGTATCTATAAATAATCTAATTTTATCAGAGGATTGGAATTCTTCCTTAAAGCTAGATAGTGCAGGATAAAATCTTGATGGTCCTACCCCTTGCAATTTTTGATCCCAAGCTACAATCAGGATCATTTTATCTGTTTCATATGCATATTGGGTAATAATGAAGAATTTATAGAGTCTTTTCCTATTTTCATAATGTAACCAGGCCCCACTCACGGGAGTGTCACAGCAACCTTACTCATGCGAGTAACGGTTGCTTGCCTACTCTTCTCACAAAACCCTTCTCTCTTTCTTCCCTCCCTTCCCCTCCAGGGCACCAACATGGAAAGGTTGGGGAACTCTGATCCAAGGAACATAGAGCATTCCAACCCTAAAGGATTCAATTGTCTGGACGTGTGCGATGGAAGATGTATATTCCCTCAAATATGCAGGTCCTATCAAATGCAGGGCTGTATATGGATAACAAGTAGCACCTCATATCATACCCAGACATAAACTAGAAACCTATATGGATCATAAAGCAGAGAACTTACATGGACATAATGAGACCTTTCCATAACTGCTGCATTCTTCTAATGATATGTGGGAATAATCTTGGGAGATTGGGCGGCAGGGGGAGAGGAGCCATGCTAGGGGAATAATGGGATAATAGGTAGTTTAGCTCACAAAATGATTATGGGCGCAAAAAAAAAAAATCTCAGAAGGGACCCTGTCTACTTTCTTGGGCTATAAAGGTGACGGTGTGGGAGGATGTACTTTTACACTTGAAGACTGATGTCAGCCTTGAAAGATAGTCCAGAGAAGAAGTATGCCCAGATGAACTAATTCAAGTTTATTGTAATATCATATTAACACGATCTTGCAAGGCCTCTTGTTGTGGCTCTTCCCCTGTCTTCCAAGGCAGCTATTTATATATAAGTACAATTCTGAACCAGTTGAAGTTTTGGGGTGTTTTTCAAGAATAGCCCCATGTAGAGAGCATTGTAGTAGTCAAGTCACAAGATGATTAGAGTATAATTGACTTAAGTGGTTGACGTTAGTTAGTTTACTTTATTGTCATTGCACCTCATACAACGAAATCAAACACCATCTTCAGTGCACATCATGACCATGACCATGAAAATAAACACAAACATACACCCTCCACCCTCCACACACTGAACCAAAAACCCCTGACACCACACCAACACTGCACTATACAGCAGAATTCAAAAGGGCTACTGCCCTGGGATAGAAGCTGTTTTTCAGCCTATTTGTCCTTGTTTTTATTACTCTGCACCGTCTGCCAGATGGTAATAGTTCAAAAAACGGGTTCCCAGAATGAGATGGATCTTTGAGAATGTTTTGAACTTCCTTAAGGCAGCGGGAGCTATAAAACTCTTCCAAAGAGGGGAGAGGGCAACCAATGATCTTCTGGGCAATGACATTAACCCTCTGGAGTGCTTTCCTATCTGCCACCATGCAATTGGCAAACCATACAGAGGTGCAGTATGTTAAAATGTTCTCCATGGTGCAGCAGTAGAAGGTCACCAGCAGTTTTTCATTCAGTTGTTGTTTTCTGAGAAGTCTCAGGTAGTATAATTTTTGCTGGGCCCTTTTGACCAAGCCTGCAATGTGGGAACCCCAGGTCAGGTCCTCTTTTAGGGTAACACCCAGAAACTTAAAACTGGCCGCTTTCTCCACTTGGTCTCCATTGATAAGCAAGGGCTGGATGTCTGACCTGTTCCTTCTATAATCCACTATAAGCTCCTTAGTCTTACTGGTGTTAAGGACCAAGTTGTTGTCTCCACACCATGAAAGCAACTGGTCCACCTCATCTAGGTAGGCAGACTCATCCCCCCCGGAGAGAAGTCCTATCACTGTAGTATCATCTGTAAATTTAGCAATAGTATTACTAGCATGAGTGGGAATGCAGTCATGCACATGAAGAGTATAGAGTAAGGGACTCAACACACAACCCTGTGGTGTACCAGTGTTAAGAATAAGGGCTGAAGAGGTATGATTACCTAATCTGACCCTCTTTGAGCAGATAGACAGGAAATCCATAATCCATAGAAAGCCCAAGGTCCAGAAGTTTAGACACTAGTCTATGTGGAAGAATTGTGTTAAACGCAGAACTAAAATCCACAAAAAGCATCCTCACATAGCCCTCCCGCTGTTCTAGATGAGTCAGAGCAGTGTGCAGAGTGGTGGCTATAGCGTCCTCTGTAGATCTATTTTTTCTGTATGAAAACTGATGTTTATTCAATGTGTGCAAAAGACCAGAAATGATATGCTGGCAGACCAATTTCTCAAAGCACTTCATGATGATAGGAGTGAGTGCCACTGTAATCTTTGAGGTTATTGATAGGGAACTTCTTTGGCAGCAGAACAACGATGGAAGCTTTCAAACAAGATGGAATAGTGGACTGGGATAAAGACCGATTGAAGATCCTGGTAAAGACTCCAGCCAACTGATCAGCGCAGTCTTTAAGCACTCAGCCAGAGATACCATCAGGACCGGCAGCCTTTCTAGGGTCCACAGCCCTCAGAATGCTCCTCAGCTCCTGTTCCCTAAGTGTTCCCTATGTGGGAACCAGTGAAGTGACATAGCAGTTATTCAAAATCCTTCCTAGTCACAGATGACACCAGCTCTTTAAGCAAGAACTATGAATCCAGGAATACTCTGGATTGTGAATCAATCTTAAGTAGGAAAGTGCTGCCCTATTCCAAGGTCAAAAATGAATATCCCCAATTGGTCTTTTAATTCTTGTTTTACTGTGTCCAGTAGTGATAAAAGTATAGAAACATATTTAAAGTGTTAAATATTTGGCCAGTATTTTCCCAAGAACTGTACAACAAGATCAAACAATATTTATTAATAAATTATTCAGTTTTGCAAGAGTTGGTCCTTCTGAATTCAAAATGGTATCTATAATGCATACAGGAAGAGATATACTAGATTCATTGGAAACAAAGATTAAGAACAAAATTAATTTAAGGACTTCAAAATAATGATCATGAAAATAATCAGTAGCCAAGAAATGTTGATTGTTAGGAGAAAGAAACAGACAACTGAACAATGAGCAAATGAAAATGACAGAAACCTGAATGAGACTATTTAAAGGCAACTGGGTTTTTTAATTTGGAGTAAAGACAGATAAAAGTAGAAGTGTTATTGACTGTTGCAGTTGTATTCTTCTTTTACTCTTGGAAATTCAAGGCAATATACACAAATATCTCCCCCTTTCCCTCCTTGCATGGTGTATTGGGCTAAGAGACAACTGGTTCAAAATCAGCTAGCTCACATGATGGTTTCAAACTTGATCTTCCCAGTTTGGATCACTATATCAAGCCCTCTGCCGCAATGACTCCCAATAAACAAAACCATGTCTAAAATCATGCATGATATGGGGAAAACAGGTTTTTTCCTCACTCAAAGTAGAATTTGAAAGCCATCAACTGAAACAAACTTTAAGGAGTTTCTGGAATAAGAAACAGTACATATCGCAGACTTAAACAGAGGAATTTTCTGCCATCAGAAATACTGATGGGCATCATAATACACAGTTTTAAAAAGGTACTGAATTTAGGGAATTAAAAGCCAGCATTCCATATTTAATCTCCCTGGAATCCTTTCAGTGTATTTTATCTACCAGCAGCCAGGGAAAGACAATGGAGAAGCCATTCAGTCTTCACATGTGAGCTTTCAAGATGCATCTGACTGCCCTGTGTGAGAAACTGAGCAAATCCAGAAGGACTTTTTCTCTGTTCTTATAATACTGCAACATTTTGCTGCAAACCACATTGCATTTGTTTCAGAGACAGCTTGAATCATAAAAGAAAATTTTATTCCCCATTATATGAAGGCCTTCTGTCATCTACTCTTACTAAATGCATGTTCTTTGGAAACAGGAAATGATAACAGGATTTCAATTCCTTAATCTCCCATAGAATGACTCATTTGGTAAGCTTCGGATTGGATATGTAGACTGGAGAGTTCTCGGAATCAGCTCAAGCACTTAAACCATTAAACTGCATTCTAGGGGACTGGAAATTAAGCTCTTCTGTTGGTGCTCTTGAATGTTGTTGATGCAAGGATGTGTTATGAGATGGAATTGGGCTTGCTGATGTCTGTCATCATAGTATAAGTCCTTTTATAGGGCAATTCCCTTCCTTTCTTTATCTATTAGATTTGCTGCTGCTACGCTTTTTAAAATATTTGCTGAATCTCTCAGGATTTTGAATACTTCACTTTCTTGTGGATCAGCAAATCTGAGGCTGTTATGCAGGTTTCTGATTTTTCTGACACAAAGTATTACTAATATCACAGGCATTTCTCTAAGATTTGATGCAGCCAAGAAACAAACTGTTGTCCCTTCTTGGAGGCAACACCCAGCTGGACATAAAATTCACTCTTTTTGCTTCTGGCAGTTTAAATACATCAAGAGATCTAATAAACCATGTATTTCCAGGTAGCTACAGGTAATGATAAAAAGAATGAATCCGAAATAAATCTATAAAAAAGGAAATGAAACAAAGCATTATTAACTGGACAGATCAATTGGATATATAGCATTTTGCATGTGAGTTTCCCATCTCTGCTAGAAGACAAAGGGAAGTTGACCATAGCAGGATATTTTGGTAGTTATTGCTGCCTTCTGTGCAAGTTTTGCAGCTTCTCTGTGGTGGGCACAGCTGTTGTTTGGGTTTGTAAAGAAAGGAAGTCAAAATCCACATTTATCTTCTTCCCGTAGTCGAAACTTTCTCTTTCCCACCATCCTTATCACTTTGTTTATTTTTTCCTCCATGATCTTCACTGCAGAAAAATAGCAGACCTCCAGGTGCAGTATCTCCAATCTGCAAAGAGAAATACAGTGGGGGGAGTTTGGATGGGGGGGCATTTTCTATTCTTTGCTAAAAGTTCTTTTATTGCATAAATGAGAATTATTCTTGGGTATATTGATGGATCTGACTTGTTTTTCTGAATTATAATATTTCAAATGTGTTAGTTAAATGTGCTTATATAACATGCAGCATGAGAGCAACAGGACCAAAAGTGTTCTGCTGCTGATTTTCACTGGTACTCAAAGGTCTGATGCATCTCGCTGCACTGTCCAACAATAGTCAGCCAGCATTGATGGATTCCAGGTTCCCTGATACTGTTTTTTTCCATTGTGACAATGCCATGGTGAAACTTTTCACCATGTTCATCACTGATTGAATCTAGATTTGGGGGGAAGAAGCCAAATATGAATGAAGAAAACAAATCTTCAGTGACAATGTTGTGCTTCCTAATTTTGTATGCTGTAAGACGTTTGTCACTACTGAGTGTAGTCTGATGTCCTGTAGTTGCCAAGATAATTCTCAACGACATCCTTGAATGCTTTCCAGACAATATTCTCTGGCCCCATTCACAGACCTTTGAACTGCTTATCATTGATGACATATTTGATATGTGGATACATAAAAATGCCTTCTTTAATCTGATATCAATTATTCTTGGGAACAGCTGCCTCAAACAATGAAAACTTTCAACCTTCCTTGTTCATCACTTTCACAATTTTTTTCATCAATCCAAGTTTTATGTGAAACAGAGGCAAATATTTTTGTTGGCTCAATAAGTGGTTTATGTGCCATGTTTTTCTGTCCTCTTTCAGCTTTCAGCATGGCAATTTTTTTAATGTAATGTGAATCTCTTACATGGCTGTCTCTTTCAACATATAACATCCTATTCACACATGTAACAACAGTATATATCTGAGCTGCATTCCAAGCAACACAATTACTACTTTTAGATCTCTACAGATATCCCAGTTGTATTTGGTGGACTGGACAACAACAGTTCCATGTTTTCGTATGTTTCTTTCATGTGTGCAGATATCCAACAGGTAGTGAAGAGTGTACATTGAAAAAACAGAAAATTTATATAAAACTGAATGTAGGTTAAATTAGGGGTCACCAACTTTTTGGACCTCAGGGACCACCAAACTCATAATTTTAAATCCTGTGGACCCTGGGAAAATCCCCCAAAAAGTCTGCAGGAAAATTCCCCAATCCGGTTTCCTACTGATCAATCATTCTTTATTTGGGATCACAGGATACCAGCTCCAGCTCCGTTCTCAGGGGGAGAGAGAGAGAGAAAGAGTGAGAGACTTTTGGCTTCATGCAAGCAAAGCAGCAGAAGTCTTTCTTTTTCTCCCCCAAACTCTGCCAGTAATTAGTCTTCTTGAGACTTATTGCATCAGCGCAGCCTCTTGGAGCAGGGTGCCTTGCAGGGTCCCAAAGACTCATTTCTGAGTCTTCGGAGTTTGGGGGAGAGAAAGAAAGATTTTTGCTGCTTTCCTTGCATGCAGCCAAAAGGAGAAGGGGAAAGAAGCAGCCAGGTGGCCAGGGCAGGTGTGTGAGGTGAGTGGGACAAGTTCCCTCCTCTGTCCTTCCCCCCTCCCCTCACTACTTCATGTTGTTTGCAATGCAAGCGACACAAGCCTTGTGTTCCCGTGGGCCATGTGGGCGGCGCAGGCTTGTGTTCCCGCGCAGCCTGGATTAATTACTTGGGGGGCTTTGGGGTGATATTTCTCTGCGGACCACCAAAATTTTCTCATGGACCACCAGTGGTCCCCAAACCACTGATAGGCGACCACTGGGTTAAATTACAGGTTATTTTTGTGATTAGCAACCAAACATTTATAAGAAATACCCATAAGTGCTCAGGGAGCAAAATATTTGTTATCCAGTGTACCAGGGGATCTATACCTTAAGCTGAGAAGTTGAAAAAAAATCTTCCTCCCACCACCCCCAACTACAAATCACTTTCCTGTTGATACCAAAACTATATGGACATGCCTTTGATATCATAAGCTTGCAGTCTTAAGTCCACTTCTTCAGTTGACTAACATCAAGAAATGTACTTTGTGGGTTAAATTTTTGGTTGACCTGATTGCATGTGGCTTTGAGGAAGGGCTGTGGCTTTATAGATAGGCCTAGTCTGGAACAGGGTGTATAAACCTGGTGTCTTCCAAGATTTTTCAATGTCATTTCAACCCAAAAGACAGCCATGTTTGCTGAGGCTTGAGGTTTTTAGTTCAATTCATTATCGGAAAGTCTTGCCTATCTTATTCCTATTCATTCCTGTGAGAAATAATCACCACTTACAGAATATTGTGATAAAGACTACATGCTTTATGTTAAAAATGAGGAACTGATAGTAATTCTGATAGTTTCATTACTTCAAAATTAGATAGTATAACATTTTAAGGTGAAATGTATGCATTATACAGTAACGATGGAGTTCTTGAATGGAAGCAGCACACTTTTTTGTGGTAGTGAAGGTAAAGCCAGAATCTTCCACATTCTATACATTCTCTCTGCTGTAGCAGATTTTGTTTACATTTTCTTTAAAAGACTAGGTAACAAGACATGACATGTACGCTTATACGTTGCATTACGCACAATGCTCGAATACACGCAGGAGCAAAAATTAACGTGGAAGTGGTCGCCCCTTTGAAAGGAGGGAGGAGGAGATACGGCTCTTTTTTCTCAAGAAAGTTTCCAAAAGGACCGAGCCTTTCTCCCTCTCTCGCCTTCCCCACCCCGTTTGCAACGTGTTGCAATTCCGCTTAGTATCGTCCCGGTTGCCAAACCGCTGAAAGTTTGCCTCCACTTTGGAAATCTTAAAGAAAGCTTTCCTCCCTCACTCCCCCCTCCTCGCCTCTTTCCCTTCCGCCCACAACTGGCTGGGCAGCCAGTGGGGTTCGTGACGCAGCGTCTGAATTCTTAGAGGGCAGGGAGGGGCTTCGGGGGGGGGCCCTCTCTTTTTTCTCCCATCGCCCCGTCTTTCTCTCCCATCACTTTCCTAACGGGAGGAGCGTTTGGAGGTGGAAAGCTACTGCATCGAGACAGCGCGGCGACAGGGAGCCAGAGGAGAAAGAAGATCCACCGCGCCCCATCGAGTTGTCTTCCCCTCACCTCGTCCGAGATGAGGCTTCCCAGACCCCTCTTTTCAATGCGGCCTCGCCTGCTAAGTTATACCCTGGGCATCCTCTTCATCCTTGAGATCGGACTCTATGCTTT
Source organism: Pseudonaja textilis (assembly GCF_049901715.1). Classification (NCBI taxonomy): domain Eukaryota; kingdom Metazoa; phylum Chordata; class Lepidosauria; order Squamata; family Elapidae; genus Pseudonaja; species Pseudonaja textilis. Next base: position 85,289,294 of record NC_142008.1, on the reverse strand, counting down.
TCCTTCAGGTAAGCTTCCTCTTCCCCACCCTTCTAAACTTGCGGTGTTTTGAGATGGGAGCGGGTTGGGGAGAAGGTGATTGTAGCACATCCTGCATTTCTTTTTTCTTTTTCTTTTTTAAAAGGAGTAGGATCCGGAATCCTCACTAATTTAGAACATTTCCCCACCATTCCTTCTCCCTTTTTCGTTGGACAGTTGTAGGGCCCTTGGGGGTGTGTGCCTGCGAGTGGTAAAGGAAGGAGAGACCTGAATGAAACCAGATGTGTCTTGGAATGGCAAAGGGAGGGGGCTGGTTGGCGTGAACGACAGCCTGTTTTTTTAAACTTGCTTCTCTTGCCCCCCCTCCAACAACAACACCAGCAACAAAAACCATCTATAGTTGGAAGAGTTGCTTTCCAGAATGTCCCAGTGACATTTGAACGAATTCTCTTGGAAGGGAAATTGGCACATAAAAATGCAATCCCAATACTCAGAGTTAGATTTGGGGATTTCAATAAGTATGACAACTGCAGTTCAGTTCTGCTGATCTCGACGTGTCCAGACATAACAAAAGCCACATACAGTACACCATTTCGTGCCAGTCAACCTTTGTAGAGAATGCAAGAGTTTATTTTATTAGATTTTTACTTTACTTTAATTACTTTATATGTAACTCAAGGCAGGAAACATAACAGATAACAGATAATCAGAGTTGAGAGGGACTTGTAGGTCATCTAGTCCAACCCCCTGCCCAAGCAGGAGACCCTACACCAGGGGTGTCCAACCTTGGCAACTTTAAGCCTGGAGGATTTCAACTCCTGGCTGGGGAATTCTGGGAGTTGAAGTCCTCCAGGCTTAAAGTTGCCAAGGTTGGACACCCCTGCCCTACACCATGGGAGTCCAATCTCTTCTTGAAAGTCTCAAGTGATAGCGCTCCCACAACTTCTGAGGGAAAGCTGTTCCATGGGTTGATTGTTCTCACTGTCAAAAAGTTTCTTCTTCTTTCCAGGTTAAATTTCTCCTTGTTCCATCCATTATTCTTTGTCTGACCTTCGGGTGCTTTAGAAAATAGCTTGACCCCCTCCTCTCTGTGGCAGCCCCTCAGATATTGGAAGACTGCTTCCATGTCTCCCCTGGTCCTTCTCTTCACTAGACTAGCTATGCCCAGTTCTTGTAACCATTCTTCATATGTTTTAGTCTCCAGTCCCCTAATCATCCTGGTTGCTCTTCTCTGTATCGAGTCTCAACATCTTTTTTATGATGTGGTGACCAAAATAAACATATTACTTCCTCATCCTATTTTCCCCACATCAACATCTTGCGGGGAAGGTTGGGTCAAGAGAATATGACTAGCCAGCTTTCATGCCTGAGGGGGAGCTAGAACTCACAGTCTCTGGTTTTTAGACCAGCACCTTAATCACTACACCAAACTAGCTTCCCCCCAAAACAAAAGTGTTATCCAAACACACACAAAATGTTCCACATTTCTGCTAGAGAGGAAGGTAGATGAGAGGCATGGATTCCAAGATTTGTAATAAATTATCAATGTCTGTTTTAATGAAAGTAATATCATTGCAGTGTGATGCATATCTAAAATTACCCATGATCTTGTTTGTTGCAAAGACTTGAAATAATAATAAACCTAAAATATATTACAATTCAAAGGAAGAGATTCCATTTGCCATATCTATTTAAACATGTGCCTTTAGCAGTATTGTAATGGCTGGAACTTCAAGAACCGATTGTAAGTACCACTCGCTCAGGACCATGCTAAGTTTCAAGGAATGAAGACTACTTGTATTATCACAGGTTTTTCCTTATCCCATTTTCCTGTGAGTTTTCAAGATTCCATTCATCCCTAGAAATTACTTTCATTTTTCTTTGGGATGAATGGGAACAAAGACCTCCATCTTTCCTAGCAATTAAAATAATATTCGGGTTTCATTACACTACAGCACAAAACAAGAGTGAGCAAACTGGGGCCTTCAGATGTTGCTGAACTTCTATCGTCTAGCAAAGGGGTATCTATTTCATTGAACACAGTCGGGATTGTGTTTCATCTCGGTGGGCATGGCCAGTCTGGGTGTGGCCAGCTTGACACCTGTGGCCAAATGCTAGGGCAGGACTTCCCTCAGACCCTCCTTCACCGTCACTTTATCTTCCTCCCTCCCTCCCTTCTCTTCTTTTTCATTCTCCTTTATTCTTCCTCCCCCTTTCCTTATTTTTCCTTCCTTGCTCTCTTCCCACCTTTCCTTTTTCTTTCTCTTTCCTCTTTCCCTTTCTTCTTTCCTGTCCCTTCTTGCATGCTCAAATGCAAAAGGGGAAACATTTCTCCTTTTGTTTTGTTTTTAATTTGTTTTGCTAGCCCTCTGCCAGGGACAATGTAACCCGGGGGTGTGTGTTCGCATTGCTCTCCCAAGCTCTGTTTTCGCTGACAGAGGTACCACAGGCCAGTCCTGTGCTGTTTCCAGAGTGGCTTGGTGGTCCAGACCTAAGCACCCTGCAGGCTGGATCTAGCCCACGGGCCTTGAGTTTAACACCCCTGGTCTAGCACCTCTGGTCATTGATCATGCTGGCTAAACTGAAATTTCTTCAGAGAATCAATAGTTATATTCTTTTCTCCCTACTTTCCTCTCTTCTTTGAGTAGCATTTTTTTCCCGTTGTTGTTCCAATTGTCAATCCCTATCCTGTTTCTTTTAAATGTTCCTGTCCTGTTTCAGAAAGTGCCACATGTTATAGGCAAAGTGATGGTTGGCCTTCTTATCTGGCTTAGTTGCTTTTCTTTTCAGCACATCACTACTCAGTGAAAAAAATATCTACTGATGAGGACACTGAAGAAAGTCAAAATAGAAAGGACAGAGGAAGTGACAGATATCATTGGAACTCAAAAAAACAAAATGCTGGGAGAGAATGGCTGAAGTGGAGGTTGGCTAGTGACCAGAGAGGAGGATATATGCATATATCTCCCAGTGCTTCTCAAACATACCTCTGATAACATTTGTTAATGGTTATCTGCCTTTGCCACCCAAGTAATTTATGGTGAAGCATTACACAATTTATGCAGGTAGAAACTATAATGAAGACAAGACTTTTTTTATATATCAGTACAATGAACAATAACTTAAGTTTCACTCACAGGCAAAGAGGGAGAGATGAAGGCAGCATTGGAGAAAAAACTGCTGGTGATCTCAGAGCATGATTGTGGTTTGTTAAGTATTTTTGGATATTGCATAATGATAATGCATTCCCCTACCCCACACCCTGATCAAATTGTCCTTGAGTCACAAATGGTAGATATCCTCAGTTTCTTTCTTGTAAAAAGAAATTTATTTATTTATATTAATTATGAATTATTTATTATTATTATTTATTGCTGCCCATCTCATAGAAAATGACTCTGGGTAGCTTCCTATATAATAATAGCCTCAACTAATTAATCATTGTGTGATTATTCATATTTAGGATTCAGAACTTTATAGTGTCTGAGTACTAAATATATATGTATATAAAAGAAGAAAATGAAATTAGCATTTAGTCATTGCTATCTTAGCCCTCAAAGGAAGTGGAAATACAAAACAATAATATTATTTCAATTTACATCTAAATCTATTCATTGGCTCTTGGTGAAGTCTGTGATCTCTCGGGATCACAATGTACAATAACAGAAATCAAGACTTTGCTTCGACTCTGAATGTTCCACTGATAGCCATGGTCTGAAAGATGCATTCATCATGGACCAGCCAGACTTCTTCCATAAATATCTATAAATCATATCTATCATGCTATTCCATTTTGGACATTATGCAGAATGCAAAAATAATAATAATAGTAGACCAAACAAATTAAAAGCTTCAGATAAGGAAACATAGCTAAAACTAGTTTATGCTAACTTCCAGTCCCCTGAGACTCCAGACCTAATAACAAAACTATCCCTCTCATGAGGGATATCTGGAAAATAAGGAGGGATGGAATTGACTTCTTGAGAGGGGAGAATGTTCCATAAGTCTCTATTAATTTATCTGTCTGTTCTAGCTTTTTGCCATCTGCATACAGCTTGAATTTGTTTAATCCATTTTACCTGAAAACAACTACATGTTGTTTCATATAGTATTTCTCAGATGCATTATTTTTGTTACAACATTTTTGTTGCATGTAATCTGTCTTGAGATTCACTGCAAACTATTCAGTTATCTGCTATACAGCGCCAACTTCATAGAAAAGTATGCATACATTTTTGTTCTCAAACAGTATATTTCCATTGTCATCACAGTAGCGCATACATTTTGTCCACAAACTTATTATTAAGGGGACATCATATATTTTTGTGTTACTTCCTTCTTAGGGTTGAACAGTTTTCTAAGCACGGTTCTCTCATGTTTTATTTCAATCATATGCCACTATAATTCTCTTCAGCAATCAACTTCACATCGCTGATTCTATAATTCAATCCTATTGTCTTCATCATATGCTTTCTTTAAATCTACATTTAAATAAATGAATAAATATTTCTCTGTATATATTACCATGTATAGATGTATTACATCTAGGTTACTACTGTGTTTCCTCAAAAATATAACCTACTCCAAAAATAAGTCTTAGCTTCTGTCTGATTGAACTTTTTTTTTTTAGTCCCACAAACTTCTTTTGTTGCCCTGCATGAGGTGGGAATGGCAGCCCCGTTTTACTGGCTTGCATCGCTCTGCATCTCCCTTCTACCTTCGAAGGAGGAACACAATGCTGTGAGGAAAAGCAGCAGAAAATAGGGCTGCCATTTCCAGAATGGAAAAGGAAGACATTGGGCAATGCAGGCCAGTGAAAAAAGGGAGGACAGTCAATCGCCGTGCTGTGCAAGGAAGGAAGGAAGGAAGCAAGGAAGGAAGGAAGGAAGGAAGGAAGGAAGGAAGGAAGGAAGGAAGGAAGGAAGGAAGGAAGGAAGAGATGGGGAGAGAGAAAAAGAATGCACCCCTGAAACCCTGGTATAACTCTCCAAGGTTGGATCAGATCTCTCTCTCTCTCTCTCTCTCTCTCTCTCTCTCTCTCTCTCTCTCTCTCTCTCTCACACACACACACACACACACACACACACACACACACACACTCATTCCTTGTGGTGGTGGCCCTTCAGTGCCTGGCCAGCTGGGATGGCCCCACTTCTCATTCAGCTGCTTTCCCTCCTTCTTCTCTGTGCTCCACGAAGGCAATATGCCTTGGAAGGGAAGCGGGAAAGAAGTTTCTGTTGGGAGAGGTCCCGCCCTGCAGTCAAAACTTCAAAGCCACACTTTCAGTTGTTTGCGGCATTGATGGTCTGGCCGCTACCAACCCCCAGCCTTGCTTAGTGGCCATGGCACTGATGCATCATTCAGTCTCCTCTTTCGTTATGGCAGTGAGGAAGAAGAAACGAGCTGGCGATCACGCATAGGGCTGCTGGAGCTGCCACCGCAAGGCTAGGCAGTTGTCAGCATGCTGATGTCCTGCCTGCGGGGCTCTCTGATAAGCCAGTGCAGCTTATCACGCATGTGGCCACTTCGCATCCCTGCCTCTTTTCGTCCTCCACTCCCCCAATGCCTCGCTTAGTGGCTGCAGCACTGGAGCATTGCTTGTCCTCCACCACCCCGCCTCATCTCCTGCTCTGTTGTGGCCACAAAAAAATAAGACCTACTCCAAAAATAAACCCTGGTGCTTATTTTGGCAACCAAAAATTTAAGACCAGGTCTTATTTTCAGGGAAACATGGTATATTATGTGGATCTACTATTGAAGTATTTTGCAAATTCAACTTGTACAAAATGTGATTTATAAATTTTAGTTAGATATTAGAATCAGTTACAACCTTCATGAAGATATTGACTCAACATTGGCCATTGAATAATTTTGTATATTCTTTCTATTTATAGTTACCAATTGACAGTTGATAATATTACCATTACCAATTACAGTTGGAGATATTTAGTACCTTTCTAAATAAAAATGTCATCTGTAAATATCAAATGCCCTCCAGTATTGTAGATTTTTCCCACTGAAACAACCTGAGAGCACTAAAAGTTTTATAAAGATAAATAGATAGATTGATTAACAACTGTAGCTAATTAGGCAACATCTAGCATATAGCACAATGGGAATACTTAGGCATTGACAGTAAGTCGCACAATGGTGTTACCTATAAGAAAGTATGGTTATATTCAACCTGAATGTTGCATGCTATTTCAGAAAATGAAATATTTGTAATGATTATGTAAGTGAAACTCAAACTAATACAATGTAGCAAGTTGCTGTAGTAATAAAAACATTTTCATTCAGCAGTGAAGGAAAATATTTTTTCCAGGGCAAAATTTTTATAGTTTTTGTTGTAGCCACAGAAGATTCCCTTTACTGTTATCTCAATCAGCTGCATTTCAGTCATCAAGATATGAAGAAAACCTACCTGTAAAAATAGTTACTTATAAGGTCATTTCTCTAACATCCCCCCACATTTTCTGAGCCCAGGTTTTTAGAAGATTTAAATTTAACCAGCCTTTCTATTTTACATCCAGAAGATTCCAGGGTCTTCTTCAGATTATCTCCAGGTAGGTTCTGAAAAACTTGCACCAAAACTTTTGAAGAGTCATACCTAGTCAGTACTAAACTAAGAAAAAAACCCTCAATGAAATTTATAGAAATAAGTCACTTTTCTGTTTCATCCAAAATAGATGCTAGTGAAGTTGTTATAAAGTACGTATTGTGAGCACCTAAATATAAGCGGTGTTGGCATGTTCCAAATAATATCAGTTGTTTACCCCTCAAAAAGATACAAGGATAGTGTTGGCATTATGGCAATGGAATGATAATATATTGCAAAGATATCTGATATCCTAATCTCAAACCATGAAGGGTAAGTGTGGCCAACCCAGAGCTTGCTAACCGCAGGAAACCTCTGGCTAAACTATTTGGCTCTGTAGTATGTGACCCAATTATGATGGGGAAGATAGTGCCAATAGAAGGATTATTAACACAACACTCTTATTGAAAATTGGGTTCCTTGTACTCTGTTGCCTGTATAGTTGGCTTAGAATCATAGAATAGGAAAAGACTTTTTAGATTATTGAATAACTTTCAGTTCAGCAAAGGAACCCTCTTAAAATATCTTCATCAAATTATTGCCTATGCCCCAGATGAATACAGTCATGAAGAGGAACTCAAATCTCTCTGGACATTTGGTTGCAATGTCAAATTGCTTTTATTGTTAAAAACTTGTTCTAACATTCATTTGGAATCATTTTTCTTATAATTTAAATCAATTATTATATGTCCTGCACTGTCATTTAATAGGGAACAAGTACTGATCTGT